>NW_027185443.1:930000-1019474 GCF_022577435.1 Embiotoca jacksoni | reverse complement strand
TTCTAAAATATGATCAAAAAGTCATACTATAACATGTCGTCTAAAATATGATAAAAAAAAAAGTCATACGATAGCATGTCGTCTAAAATATGATTAAAAAGTCATACTATAACATGTCGTCTAAAATATGACAAAAAAGTCATACTATAGCATGTCTTCTAAAATATGATAAAAAAAAGTCATACTACAGCATGTCGTCTAAAATATGACAAAAAAGTCATACTATAGCATGTCGTCTAAAATATGACAAAAAAGACATACTATAACATGTCGTCTAAAATATGATAAAAAAAAAGTCATACTATAACATGTCTTCTAAAATATGACAAAAAAGACATACTATAACATGTCGTCTAAAATATGATCAAAAAGTCATACTATAGCATGTCTTCTCAAACATGATGAAAAAGTCATACTATAGCATGTCGTCTAAAATATGACAAAAAAGACATACTATAGCATGTCTTCTAAAATATGATCAAAAAGTCATACTATAGCATGTCTTCTAAAATATGACAAAAAAGACATACTATAACATGTTGTCTAAAATATGATAAAAAAAAAGTCATACTATAGCATGTCGTCTAAAATATGATAAAAAAAAGTCATACTATAGCATGTCTTCTCAAACATGATGAAAAAGTCATACTATAGCATGTCGTCTAAAATATGATAAAAAAGTCATACTATAACGTCGTCTAAAATATGACAAAAAAGTCATACTATAGCATGTCGTCTAAAATATGATAAAAAAGACATACTATAACATGTCGTCTAAAATATGATAAAAAAAAGTCATACTATAGCATGTCGTCTAAAATATGATAAAAAAGTCATACTATAACGTCGTCTAAAATATGACAAAAAAGTCATACTATAGCATGTCTTCTCAAACATGATGAAAAAGTCATACTCTAGCATGTCGTCTAAAATATGATAAAAAAGTCATACTATAGCATGTCTTCTCAAATATGATAAAAAAGTCATACTATATGATAAAAAAGTCATACTATAGCATGTCTTCTAAAATATGATAAAAAAGTCATACTATAGCATGTCGGTCTAAAATATGATAAAAAAAAAGTCATACTATAGCATGTCGTCTAAAATTATGATAGAAAGTCATACTTTAACATGTCGTCTAAAATATGACAAAAAAGTCATACTATAGCATGTCTTCTAAAATATGATAAAAAAGTCATACTATAGCATGTCTTCTCAAATATGATAGAAAAGTCATACTTTAACATGTCGTCTAAAATATGACAAAAAAGTCATACTATAGCATGTCTTCTAAAATATGATAAAAAAGTCATACTATAGCATGTCTTCTCAAATATGATAGAAAAGTCATACTTTAACATGTCGTCTAAAATATGATAAAAAAAAAAGTCATACTATAGCATGTCGTCTAAAATATGATAAAAAAAAGTCATACTATAGCATGTCTTCTCAAACATGATGAAAAGTCATACTATAGCATGTCGTCTAAAATATGACAAAAAAGTCATACTATAGTATAGTCATACATTTCGTCTGAAAAATGAAATCTTGACTTTTTGGACATATTTCGGAGGACACGATATAGTTTTACATTTTGGTAATTTTTCGAATGACATGCCATCGTGTGACTTTTTGTCATATTTTAGACGACATACTATAAATATGACTTCCGTTTAAATTTTGTCAGGCAACACAACAGTGCAGTTGTCAGCGTTGTCGTCTTACAGTCTAAAGGTCCGTGGTTCGATCCCCGCCTGGGACTTTCTATGTGGAATTTTGCATGTTCCTGCATAGGTAATAAGTAAATTTAAGTATGTCATCCAAAATTTGGACGACTAACTTATGCATGTTATCATGCATATAGTCCATGATGTAAAACAAACATCATGTATGTCGTAATTGTGAAAATGTCACACTCCAAGCAAGAACATGCAATCCTCCACAGACAGAGTTCCAAGCCCCTGATCGAACCGAGTACTTCCTGACTGTGAGATGACAACGCTAGCAACTGCAAAGTTGTGCTGCCTCTATTGCATGTTCGTACTGACTTATATTACTTATATGACTTTTAAACATTTTCTTGAAGAAAGCACGGTGGTGCAGTGGTTAATGTTGTTGCCTCCCAGTCAGAAGGTTTCCAGGTTCAATTCTTGCCCTTGCCTTGGTTTTTCATCTAGGATGTTAATGTCATCCTTTCCTTGGAGAGTCTCGAACCTTGAGCCTTCTGAATGGGAGGCAACAGCACCAACCACTGCACCGTAGAGCTCTCTTCAATAACATGTTTAAAAGTTATATAAGTCATATAAGTCAGACAAGCATGCAAGAAAGTCTTCAAAAATGTTGAAGTTCCAAGCCAGCGTTGTCTTCTCACAATCAGGAGCTTCTGGGTTCGATAGGGGGTCTGGAACTTAGTGTGGAGGATTGCATGTTCTTGCTTGAATGTAATGTTTATATTATGGACAACATGCATAAGTTAGTCATCCATGTTGTGGACGACAAACGTTACTTTCTGGTCATTCGTTTCGCAGGAATAATGAATTCATGTGGAACGTCACAGGCAGGAATTGAACCCGGTACCTTTCAACTGAGAGACAACAACTCTGACAGCTGCACCACTGTGTTAGCTTCCTTAACTTGAACGGAAGTCATACTATAGCATGTCATCCGAAATATGAATAAAAAGTCATACTATAGCATGTCGTCTAAAATATGATAAAAAAGTCATACTATAGCATGTCATCTAAAATATGATTAAAAAAAAAGTCATACTATAGCATGTCGTCTAAAATTTGATAAAAAAGTCATACTATAGCATGTTTTCTAAAATATGATCAAAAAGTCATACTATAACATGTCATCCGAAATATGACTAAAAAGTCATACTATAGCATGTCGTCTAAAATATGATAAAAAAGTCATACTATAGCATGTCGTCTAAAAATATGATAAAAAAAAGTCATACTATAGCATGTCGTCTAAAATATGACAAAAAAAGTCATACTATAGCATGTCGTCTAAAATATGATCAAAAAGTCATACTATAACATGTCGTCTAAAATATGATAAAAAAAGTCATACGATAGCATGTCGTCTAAAATATGATTAAAAAGTCATACTATAGCATGTCGTCTAAAATATGACAAAAAAGTCATACTATAGCATGTTTTCTAAAATATGATCAAAAAGTCATACTATAAACATGTCGTCTAAAATATGATAAAAAAAAGTCATACTATAGCATGTCGTCTAAAATATGATAAAAAAAAAAGTCATACTATAGCATGTCGTCTAAAATATGATAAAAAATTCATAATATAGCATGTCGTCTAAAATATGATAAAAAAAAAAGTCATACTATAGCATGTCGTCTAAAAAATGACAAAAAAAAGTCATACTATAGCATGTTTTCTAAATATGATCAAAAAGTCATACTATAACATGTCGTCTAAAATATGATAAAAAAAAGTCATACCGATAGCATGTCGTCTCAAATATGATTAAAAAGTCATACTATAGCATGTCGTCTAAAATATGACAAAAAAGTCATACTATAGCATGTTTTCTAAAATATGATCAAAAAGTCATACTATAACATGTCGTCTAAAATATGATAAAAAAAAAAGTCATACGATAGCATGTCGTCTAAAATATGATTAAAAAGTCATACTATAACATGTCGTCTAAAATATGACAAAAAAGTCATACTATAGCATGTCTTCTAAAATATGATAAAAAAAAGTCATACTACAGCATGTCGTCTAAAATATGACAAAAAAGTCATGCTATAGCATGTCGTCTAAAATATGACAAAAAAGACATACTATAACATGTCGTCTAAAATATGATAAAAAAAAAGTCATACTATAACATGTCTTCTAAAATATGACAAAAAAGACATACTAATAACATGTCGTCTAAAATATGATCAAAAAGTCATACTATAGCATGTCTTCTCAAACATGATGAAAAAGTCATACTATAGCATGTCGTCTAAAATATGACAAAAAAGACATACTATAGCATGTCTTCTAAAATATGATCAAAAAGTCATACTATAGCATGTCTTCTAAAATATGACAAAAAAGACATACTATAACATGTTGTCTAAAATATGATAAAAAAAAAGTCATACTATAGCATGTCGTCTAAAATATGATAAAAAAAAAGTCATACTATAGCATGTCTTCTCAAACATGATGAAAAAGTCATACTATAGCATGTCGTCTAAATATGATAAAAAAGTTCATACTATAACGTCGTCTAAAATATGACAAAAAAGTCATACTATAGCATGTCGTCTAAAATATGATAAAAAAGACATACTATAACATGTCGTCTAAAATATGATAAAAAAAAGTCATACTATAGCATGTCGTCTAAAATATGATAAAAAAGTCATACTATAACGTCGTCTAAAATATGACAAAAAAGTCATACTATAGCATGTCTTCTCAAACATGATGAAAAAGTCATACTCTAGCATTGTCGTCTAAAATATGATAAAAAAGTCATACTATAGCATGTCTTCTCAAATATGATAAAAAAGTCATACTACAGCATGTCGTCTAAAATATGATAAAAAAGTCATACTATAGCATGTCTTCTAAAATATGATAAAAAAGTCATACTATAGCATGTCGTCTAAAATATGATAAAAAAAAAGTCATACTATAGCATGTCGTCTAAAATATGATAGAAAAGTCATACTTTAACATGTCGTCTAAAATATGACAAAAAAGTCATACTATAGCATGTCTTCTAAAATATGATAAAAAAAGTCATACTATAGCATGTCTTCTCAAATATGATAGAAAAGTCATACTTTAACATGTCGTCTAAATATGACAAAAAAGTCATACTATAGCATGTCTTCTAAAATATGATAAAAAAGTCATACTATAGCATGTCTTCTCAAATATGATAGAAAAGTCATACTTTAACATGTCGTCTAAAATATGATAAAAAAAAAAGTCATACTATAGCATGTCGTCTAAAATATGATAAAAAAAAGTCATACTATAGCATGTCTTCTCAAACATGATGAAAAAGTCATACTATAGCATGTCGTCTAAAATATGATAAAAAAGTCATACTATAACGTCGTCTAAAATATGACAAAAAAGTCATACTATAGCATGTCGTCTAAAATATGACAAAAAAGACAATACTATAACATGTCGTCTAAAATATGATAAAAAAAAGTCATACTATAGCATGTCGTCTCAAATTTGATAAAAAAGTCATACTACTGCATGTCGTCTAAAGTATGACAAAAAGTCATACTATAGCATGTCTTCTAAAAATATGATAAAAAAGTCATACTATAGCATGTCGTCTAAAAATATGATAAAAAAGTCTTACTATAGCATGTCGTCTAAAATATGATCAAAAAGTCATACTATAGCATGTCGTCTAAAATATGATAAAAAAGTCATACTATAGCATGTCGTCTAAAATATGATTAAAAAGACATACTATAACATGTCGTCTAAAATATGACAAAAAAGTCATACTATAGCATGTCTTCTAAAATATGATAAAAAAGTCATACTACAGCATTGTCGTCTAAAATATGAATAAAAAGTCATACTATAGCATGTCGTCTAAAATATGATTAAAAAGACATACTATAACATGTCGTCTAAAATATGATAAAAAAGTCATACTATAACATGTCTTCTAAAATATGATAAAAAAGTCATACTATAGCATGTCTTCTAAAATATGATAAAAAAGTCATACTACAGCATGTCGTCTAAAATATGACAAAAAAGTCATACTATAGCATGTCTTCTAAAATATGACAAAAAAGACATACTATAACATGTCGGTCTAAAATATGATAAAAAAAAAGTCATACTATAGCATGTCGTCTAAAATATGATAAAAAAAAGTCAAACTATAACGTCGTCTAAAATATGACAAAAAAGTCATACTATAGCCTGTCGTCTAAAATATGACAAAAAAGTCAGACTATAGCATGTCTTCTCAAACATGATGAAAAAGTCATACTATAGCATGTCGTCTAAAATATGATAAAAAAAGTCATACTATAGCATGTCTTCTCAAATATGATAGAAAAGTCATACTTTAACATGTCGTCTAAAATATGACAAAAAAAGTCATACTATAGCATGTCTTCTAAAATATGATAAAAAAGTCATACTACAGCATGTCTTCTAAAATATGATAAAAAAGTCATACTATAGCATGTCTTCTCAAACATGATGAAAAAGTCATACTATAGCATGTCGTCAAAAATATGATAAAAAAGTCATACTATAACATGTCGTCTAAAATATGACAAAAAAGTCATACTATAAACATGTCTAAAATATGATAAAAAAGTCATACTATAGCATGTCGTCTAAAATATGATAAAAAAGTCATACTATAGCATGTCGTCTAAAATATGACAAAAAAGTCATACTATAGCATGTTTTCCAAAATATGATCAAAAAGTCATACTATAACATGTCGTCTAAAATATGATAAAAAATTCATACTATAGCATGTCGTCTAAAATATGATAAAAAAGTCATACTATAGCATGTCGTCTAAAATATGATAAAAAAGTCATACTATAGCATGTCGTCTAAAATATGACAAAAAAGTCATACTATAGCATGTTTTCTAAAATATGATCAAAAAGTCATACTATAACATGTCGTCTAAAATATGATAAAAAAAGTCATACTATAGCATGTCTTCTAAAATATGATAAAAAAGTCATACTATAACATGTCGTCTAAAATATGATAAAAAAAAGTCATACTATAGCATGTCTTCTAAAATATGATAAAAAAGTCATACTATAGCATGTCTTCTAAAATATGACAAAAAAGTCATACTTAGCATGTCGTCTAAAATATGATAAAAAAAAAAAGTCATACTATAGCATGTCTTCTCAAACATGATGAAAAAGTCATACTATAGCATGTCGTCTAAAATATGAAAAAAAAAAGTCATACTATAACGTCGTCTAAAATATGACAAAAAAGTCATACTATAGCATGTCGTCTAAAATATGACAAAAAAGTCATACTATAGCATGTCTTCTCAAACATGATGAAAAAAGTCATACTATAGCATGTCGTCTAAAATATGATAAAAAAGTCATACTATAGCATGTCTTCTCAAAATATGATAGAAAAGTCATACTTTAACATTTCGTCTAAAATATGACAAAAAAGTCATACTATAGCATGTCTTCTAAAATATGATAAAAAAGTCATACTACAGCATGTCTTCTAAAAATTTGATAAAAAAGTCATACTATAGCATGTCTTCTCAAACATGATGAAAAAGTCATACTATAGCATGTCGTCAAAAATATGATAAAAAAAAGTCATACTATAGCATGTCTTCTCAAATATGATAGAAAAGTCATACTTTAACATGTCGTCTAAAATATGACAAAAAAGTCATACTATAGCATGTCTTCTCAAACATGATGAAAAAGTCATACTATAGCATGTCTAAAATATGATAAAAAAGTCAATACTATAGCATGTCTTCTAAAATATGATAAAAAAAAGTCATACTACAGCATGTCGTCTAAAATATGACAAAAAAGTCATACTATAGCATGTCGTCTAAAATAATGACAAAAAAGACATACTATAACATGTCGTCTAAAATATGACAAAAAAAGACATACTATAACATGTCGTCTAAAATATGATAAAAAAAAAGTCATACTATAGCATGTCGCCTAAAATATTGATAAAAAAAAGTCATACTATAGCATGTCGTCTAAAATATGACAAAAAAGACATACTATAACATGTCGTCTAAAATATCATAAAAAAAAAGTCATACTATAGCATGTCTTCTCAAACATGATGAAAAAGTCATACTATAGCATGTCGTCTAAAATATGATATAAAAAGTCATACTATAGCATGTCTTCTCAAATATGATAGAAAAGTCATACTTTAACATGTCGTCTAAAATATGACAAAAAAGTCATACTACAGCATGTCTTCTAAAATATGATAAAAAAAGTCATACTATAGCATGTCTTCTCAAACATGATGAAAAAGTCATACTATAGCATGTCGTCTAAAATATGATAAAAAATAGTCATACTATAGCATGTCTTCTCAAATATGATAGAAAAGTCATACTTTAACATGTCGTCTAAAATATGACAAAAAAGTCATACTATAGCATGTCTTCTAAAATATGATAAAAAAGTCAAACTATAGCATGTCGTCTAAAATATGACAAAAAAGTCATACTATAGCATGTCTTCTAAAATATGATAAAAAAAAGTCATACTATAGCATGTCGTCTAAATATGATAAAAAAGTCATACTATAACATGTCGTCTAAAACATGATAAAAAAGTTCATACTATAGCATGTCGTCTAAAATATATAAAAAAAAGTCATACTATAGCATGTCGTCTAAAATATGACAAAAAAGTCATACTATAGCATGTTTTCTAAAATATGATCAAAAAGTCATACTATAACATGTCGTCTAAATATGATAAAAAATTCATACTATAGCATGTCGTCTAAAATATGATAAAAAAGTCATACTATAGCATGTCGTCTAAAATATGATAAAAAAGTCATACTATAGCATGTCGTCTAAAATATGACAAAAAAGTCATACTATAGCATGTTTTCTAAAATATGATCAAAAAGTCATACTATAACATGTCGTCTAAAATATGATAAAAAAAAAGTCATACTATAGCATGTCTTCTAAAATATGATAAAAAAGTCATACTAAAGCATGTCTTCTAAAATATGACAAAAAAGTCATACTATAGCATGTCGTCTAAAATATGATAAAAAAAAAAGTCATACTATAGCATGTCTTCTCAAACATGATGAAAAAGTCATACTATAGCATGTCGTCTAAAATATGATAAAAAAAAGTCATACTATAACGTCGTCTAAAATATGACAAAAAAGTCATACTATAGCATGTCGTCCTAAAATATGACAAAAAAGTCATACTATAGCATGTCTTCTCAAACATGATGAAAAAGTCATACTATAGCATGTCTTCTCAAACATGATGAAAAAGTCATACTATAACATGTCGTCTAAAATATGACAAAAAAGTCATACTATAACATGTCGTCTAAAATATGATAAAAAAAGTCATACTATAGCATGTCTTCTAAAATATGATAAAAAAGTCATACTATAACATGTCGTCTAAAATATGATAAAAAAAAGTCATACTATAGCATGTCTTCTAAAATATGATAAAAAAGTCATACTATAGCATGTCTTCTAAAATATGACAAAAAAGTCATACTATAGCATGTCGTCTAAAATATGATAAAAAAAAAAGTCATACTATAGCATGTCTTCTCAAACATGATGAAAAAGTCATACTATAGCATGTCGTCTAAAATATGACAAAAAAGTCATACTATAGCATGTCTTCTCAAACATGATGAAAAAGTCATACTATAGCATGTCTTCTCAAATATGATAAAAAAGTCATACTATAGCATGTCGTCTAAAATATGATAAAAAAGTCATACTATAACATGTCGTCTAAAATATGATAAAAAAAGTCATACTATAGCATGTCTTCTAAAATATGATAAAAAAGTCATACTATAACATGTCGTCTAAAATATGATAAAAAAAAGTCATACTATAGCATGTCTTCTAAAATATGATAAAAAAGTCATACTATAGCATGTCTTCTAAAATATGACAAAAAAGTCATACTATAGCATGTCGTCTAAAATATGATAAAAAAAAAAGTCATACTATAGCATGTCTTCTCAAACATGATGAAAAAGTCATACTATAGCATGTCGTCTAAAATATGATAAAAAAAAGTCATACTATAACGTCGTCTAAAATATGACAAAAAAGTCATACTATAGCATGTCGTCTAAAATATGACAAAAAAGTCATACTATAGCATGTCTTCTCAAACATGATGAAAAAGTCATACTATAGCATGTCTTCTCAAACATGATGAAAAAGTCATACTTTAACATGTCGTCTAAAATATGACAAAAAAGTCATACTATAGCATGTCTTCTAAAATATGATAAAAAAGTCATACTACAGCATGTCTTCTCAAACATGATGAAAAAGTCATACTATAGCATGTCGTCAAAAATATGATAAAAAAAGTCATACTATAGCATGTCTTCTCAAATATGATAGAAAAGTCATACTTTAACATGTCGTCTAAAATATGACAAAAAAGTCATACTATAGCATGTCTTCTCAAACATGATGAAAAAGTCATACTATAGCATGTCTAAAATATGATAAAAAAGTCATACTATAGCATGTCTTCTAAAATATGATAAAAAAAAGTCATACTACAGCATGTCGTCTAAAATATGACAAAAAAGTCATACTATAGCATGTCGTCTAAAATATGACAAAAAAGACATACTATAACATGTCGTCTAAAATATGACAAAAAAGTCATACTACAGCATGTCTTCTAAAATATGATAAAAAAAGTCATACTATAGCATGTCTTCTCAAACATGATGAAAAAGTCATACTATAGCATGTCGTCTAAAATATGATAAAAAAAGTCATACTATAGCATGTCTTCTCAAATATGATAGAAAAGTCATACTTTAACATGTCGTCTAAAATATGACAAAAAAGTCATACTATAGCATGTCTTCTCAAACATGATGAAAAAGTCATACTATAGCATGTCGTCTAAAATATGATAAAAAAAGTCATACTATAGCATGTCTTCTAAAATATGATAAAAAAGTCAAACTATAGCATGTCGTCTAAAATATGACAAAAAGTCATACTATAGCATGTCTTCTAAAATATGATAAAAAAAAGTCATACTATAGCATGTCGTCTAAAATATGATAAAAAAGTCATACTATAGCATGTCGTCTAAAATATGACAAAAAAGTCATACTATAACATGTCGTCTAAAACATGATAAAAAAGTCATACTATAGCATGTCGTCTAAAATATGATAAAAAAAGTCATACTATAGCATGTCTTCTCAAACATGATGAAAAAGTCATACTATAGCATGTCGTCTAAAATATGATAAAAAAAGTCATACTATAGCATGTCTTCTAAAATATGATAAAAAAAAGTCATACTATAGCATGTCGTCTAAAATATGATAAAAAAAGTCATACTATAGCATGTCTTCTAAAATATGATAAAAAAGTCAAACTATAGCATGTCGTCTAAAATATGACAAAAAAGTCATACTATAGCATGTCTTCTAAAATATGATAAAAAAAAGTCATACTATAGCATGTCGTCTAAAATATGATAAAAAAGTCATACTATAGCATGTCGTCTAAAATATGACAAAAAAGTCATACTATAACATGTCGTCTAAAACATGATAAAAAAGTCATACTATAGCATGTCGTCTAAAATATATAAAAAAAAGTCATACTATAGCATGTCGTCTAAAATATGACAAAAAAGTCATACTATAGCATGTTTTCTAAAATATGATCAAAAAGTCATACTATAACATGTCGTCTAAAATATGATAAAAAATTCATACTATAGCATGTCGTCTAAAATATGATAAAAAAGTCATACTATAGCATGTCGTCTAAAATATGATAAAAAAGTCATACTATAGCATGTCGTCTAAAATATGACAAAAAAGTCATACTATAGCATGTTTTCTAAAATATGATCAAAAAGTCATACTATAACATGTCGTCTAAAATATGATAAAAAAAGTCATACTATAGCATGTCTTCTAAAATATGATAAAAAAGTCATACTATAACATGTCGTCTAAAATATGATAAAAAAAAGTCATACTATAGCATGTCTTCTAAAATATGATAAAAAAGTCATACTATAGCATGTCTTCTAAAATATGACAAAAAAGTCATACTATAGCATGTCGTCTAAAATATGATAAAAAAAAAAGTCATACTATAGCATGTCTTCTCAAACATGATGAAAAAGTCATACTATAGCATGTCGTCTAAAATATGATAAAAAAAAGTCATACTATAACGTCGTCTAAAATATGACAAAAAAGTCATACTATAGCATGTCGTCTAAAATATGACAAAAAAGTCATACTATAGCATGTCTTCTCAAACATGATGAAAAAGTCATACTATAGCATGTCGTCTAAAATATGATAAAAAAGTCATACTATAGCATGTCTTCTCAAATATGATAGAAAAGTCATACTTTAACATGTCGTCTAAAATATGACAAAAAAGTCATACTATAGCATGTCTTCTAAAATATGATAAAAAAGTCATACTACAGCATGTCTTCTCAAACATGATGAAAAAGTCATACTATAGCATGTCGTCAAAAATATGATAAAAAAAGTCATACTATAGCATGTCTTCTCAAATATGATAGAAAAGTCATACTTTAACATGTCGTCTAAAATATGACAAAAAAGTCATACTATAGCATGTCTTCTCAAACATGATGAAAAAGTCATACTATAGCATGTCTAAAATATGATAAAAAAGTCATACTATAGCATGTCTTCTAAAATATGATAAAAAAAAGTCATACTACAGCATGTCGTCTAAAATATGACAAAAAAGTCATACTATAGCATGTCGTCTAAAATATGACAAAAAAGACATACTATAACATGTCGTCTAAAATATGACAAAAAAGACATACTATAACATGTCGTCTAAAATATGATAAAAAAAAAGTCATACTATAGCATGTCGCCTAAAATATGATAAAAAAAAGTCATACTATAGCATGTCGTCTAAAATATGACAAAAAAGACATACTATAACATGTCGTCTAAAATATCATTAAAAAAAAGTCATACTATAGCATGTCTTCTCAAACATGATGAAAAAGTCATACTATAGCATGTCGTCTAAAATATGATAAAAAAGTCATACTATAGCATGTCTTCTCAAATATGATAGAAAAGTCATACTTTAACATGTCGTCTAAAATATGACAAAAAAGTCATACTACAGCATGTCTTCTAAAATATGATAAAAAAAAGTCATACTATAGCATGTCTTCTCAAACATGATGAAAAAGTCATACTATAGCATGTCGTCTAAAATATGATAAAAAAAGTCATACTATAGCATGTCTTCTCAAATATGATAGAAAAGTCATACTTTAACATGTCGTCTAAAATATGACAAAAAAGTCATACTATAGCATGTCTTCTAAAATATGATAAAAAAGTCAAACTATAGCATGTCGTCTAAAATATGACAAAAAAGTCATACTATAGCATGTCTTCTAAAATATGATAAAAAAAAGTCATACTATAGCATGTCGTCTAAAATATGATAAAAAAGTCATACTATAACATGTCGTCTAAAACATGATAAAAAAAGTCATACTATAGCATGTCGTCTAAAATATATAAAAAAAAGTCATACTATAGCATGTCGTCTAAAATATGACAAAAAAGTCATACTATAGCATGTCGTCTAAAATATGACAAAAAAGTCATACTATAGCATGTTTTCCAAAATATGATCAAAAAGTCATACTATAACATGTCGTCTAAAATATGATTAAAAAAAAGTCATACTATAGCATGTCTTCTAAAATATGATCAAAAAGTCATACTATAACATGTCGTCTAAAATATGATTAAAAAAAAGTCATACTATAGCATGTCTTCTAAAATATGATAAAAAAAGTCATACTATAGCATGTTTTCCAAAATATGATCAAAAAGTCAAACTATAGCATGTCGTCTAAAATATGATAAAAAAGTCATACTATAGCATGTCGTCTAAAATATGATAAAAAAGTCATACTATAGCATGTTTTCTAAAATATGATCAAAAAGTCATACTATAACATGTCTTCTCAAATATGATAAAAAAGTCATACTATAGCATGTCGTCTAAAATATGATAAAAAAAGTCATACTATAGCATGTCGTCTAAAATATGATAAAAAAGTCATACTATAGCATGTCGTCTAAAATATGATAAAAAAAAGTCATACTACAGCATGTCGTCTAAAATATGACAAAAAAGTCATACTATAGCATGTCGTCTAAAATATGACAAAAAAGACATACTATAACATGTCTAAAATATGATAAAAAAAAAGTCATACTATAACATGTCGTCTAAAATATGATAAAAAAAAAGTCATACTATAGCATGTCGTCTAAAATATGATAAAAAAGTCATACTATAGCATGTCTTCTCAAATATGATAAAAAAGTCATACTACAGCATGTCGTCTAAAGTATGACAAAAAAGTCATACTATAGCATGTCTTCTAAAATATGATAAAAAAAGTCATACTATAGCATGTCGTCTAAAATATGATAAAAAAGTCATACTATAGCATGTCTTCTCAAACATGATGAAAAAGTCATACTATAGCATGTCGTCTAAAATATGATAAAAAAAAGTCATACTATAGCATGTCTTCTCAAATATGATAGAAAAGTCATACTTTAACATGTCGTCTAAAATATGACAAAAAAGTCATACTATAGCATGTCTTCTAAAATATGATAAAAAAGTCATACTATAGCATGTCTTCTAAAATATGATAAAAAAGTCAAACTATAGCATGTCGTCTAAAATATGACAAAAAAGTCATACTATAGCATGTCTTCTAAAATATGATAAAAAAAGTCATACTATAGCATGTCGTCTAAAATATGATAAAAAAGTCATACTATAGCATGTCGTCTAAAATATGACAAAAAAGTCATACTATAACATGTCGTCTAAAACATGATAAAAAAGTCATACTATAGCATGTCTTCTCAAACATGATCAAAAAGTCATACTATAGCATGTCGTCTAAAATATGACAAAAAAGTCATACTATAACATGTCTTCTAAAATATGACAAAAAAGTCATACTATAGCATGTCGTCTAAAATATATAAAAAAAAGTCATACTATAGCATGTCGTCTAAAATATGATAAAAAAGTCATACTATAACATGTCGTCTAAAATATGACAAAAAAGTCATACTATAACATGTCTAAAATATGATAAAAAAGTCATACTATAGCATGTCGTCTAAAATATGATAAAAAAGTCATACTATAGCATGTCGTCTAAAATATGACAAAAAAGTCATACTATAGCATGTTTTCCAAAATATGATCAAAAAGTCATACTATAACATGTCGTCTAAAATATGATAAAAAATTCATACTATAGCATGTCGTCTAAAATATGATAAAAAAGTCATACTATAGCATGTCGTCTAAAATATGATAAAAAAGTCATACTATAGCATGTCGTCTAAAATATGACAAAAAAGTCATACTATAGCATGTTTTCTAAAATATGATCAAAAAGTCATACTATAACATGTCGTCTAAAATATGATAAAAAAAAGTCATACTATAGCATGTCTTCTAAAATATGATAAAAAAGTCATACTATAACATGTCGTCTAAAATATGACAAAAAAGTCATACTATAGCATGTCTTCTAAAATATGACAAAAAAGTCATACTATAGCATGTCGTCTAAAATATGATAAAAAAGTCATACTATAGCAAGTCGTCTAAAATATGATAAAAAAGTCATACTATAGCATGTCGTCTAAAATATGATAAAAAAGTCATACTATAGCATGTCGTCTAAAATATAACAAAAAAGTCATACTATAGCATGTTTTCTAAAATATGATCAAAAAGTCATACTATAACATGTCGTCTAAAATATGATAAAAAAAAAGTCATACTATAGCATGTCTTCTAAAATACGATAAAAAAGTCATACTATAGCATGTCTTCTAAAATATGACAAAAAAGTCATACTATAGCATGTCGTCTAAAATATGATTAAAAAAAAAGTCATACTATAGCATGTCTTCTCAAACATGATGAAAAAGTCATACTATAGCATGTCGTCTAAAATATGATAAAAAAAAGTCATACTATAACGTCGTCTAAAATATGACAAAAAAGTCATACTATAGCATGTCGTCTAAAATATGACAAAAAAGTCATACTATAGCATGTCTTCTCAAACATGATGAAAAAGTCATACTATAGCATGTCGTCTAAAATATGATAAAAAAGTCATACTATAGCATGTCTTCTCAAATATGATAGAAAAGTCATACTTTAACATGTCGTCTAAAATATGACAAAAAAGTCATACTATAGCATGTCTTCTAAAATATGATAAAAAAGTCATACTACAGCATGTCTTCTAAAATATGATAAAAAAGTCATACTATAGCATGTCTTCTCAAACATGATGAAAAAGTCATACTATAGCATGTCGTCAAAAATATGATAAAAAAAGTCATACTATAGCATGTCTTCTCAAATATGATAGAAAAGTCATACTTTAACATGTCGTCTAAAATATGACAAAAAAGTCATACTATAGCATGTCTTCTCAAACATGATGAAAAAGTCATACTATAGCATGTCTAAAATATGATAAAAAAGTCATACTATAGCATGTCTTCTAAAATATGATAAAAAAAAGTCATACTACAGCATGTCGTCTAAAATATGACAAAAAAGTCATACTATAGCATGTCGTCTAAAATATGACAAAAAAGACATACTATAACATGTCGTCTAAAATATGATAAAAAAAAAGTCATACTATAGCATGTCGCCTAAAATATGATAAAAAAAAGTCATACTATAGCATGTCGTCTAAAATATGACAAAAAAGACATACTATAACATGTCGTCTAAAATATCATTAAAAAAAAGTCATACTATAGCATGTCTTCTCAAACATGATGAAAAAGTCATACTATAGCATGTCGTCTAAAATATGATAAAAAAGTCATACTATAGCATGTCTTCTCAAATATGATAGAAAAGTCATACTTTAACATGTCGTCTAAAATATGACAAAAAAGTCATACTACAGCATGTCTTCTAAAATATGATAAAAAAAGTCATACTATAGCATGTCTTCTCAAACATGATGAAAAAGTCATACTATAGCATGTCGTCTAAAATATGATAAAAAAGTCATACTATAGCATGTCGTCTAAAATATGACAAAAAAGTCATACTATAACATGTCGTCTAAAACATGATAAAAAAGTCATACTATAGCATGTCGTCTAAAATATATAAAAAAAAGTCATACTATAGCATGTCGTCTAAAATATGACAAAAAAGTCATACTATAGCATGTTTTCCAAAATATGATCAAAAAGTCATACTATAACATGTCGTCTAAAATATGATTAAAAAAAAGTCATACTATAGCATGTCTTCTAAAATATGATAAAAAAGTCATACTATAGCATGTTTTCCAAAATATGATCAAAAAGTCAAACTATAGCATGTCGTCTAAAATATGATAAAAAAGTCATACTATAGCATGTCGTCTAAAATATGATAAAAAAGTCATACTATAGCATGTTTTCTAAAATATGATCAAAAAGTCATACTATAACATGTCTTCTCAAATATGATAAAAAAGTCATACTATAGCATGTCGTCTAAAATATGATAAAAAAAGTCATACTATAGCATGTCGTCTAAAATATGATAAAAAAGTCATACTATAGCATGTCGTCTAAAATATGACAAAAAAGTCATACTATAGCATGTTTTCTAAAATATGATCAAAAAGTCATACTATAACATGTCGTCTAAAATATGATAAAAAAAGTCATACTATAGCAAGTCGTCTAAAATATGATAAAAAAGTCATACTATAGCATGTCGTCTAAAATATGACAAAAAAGTCATACTATAGCATGTCTTCTAAAATATGATCAAAAAGTCATACCATAGCATGTCGTATGAAATACAGTCAAAACGTGTCATAAATCATTGAGGATAGATGTATTTCACCAGTGACACCCTGACGTTACAGCTGTTAACGTGAGTGGGTCGGACATACCGATGAGTCCGTGGACCAGAGACGAGTACTGGTTGTCGTTGGGAACGTAAATGCCGAGGAAGTCGACGCTGACCGGATTCTTCTTCCACACACGATGAAGCAACACCATCACCTGGAGATTATTATTCATCATGACGGTAACATGAGAGTCCTTCACGATGGAAACCCTGACCCTGAAAACAGAAGTGCAGCATTCAACCTAACTGACTCCGATGTCAAAGCAGCCACGAAGGCGCCGTGAATTTGAAGGTCCGTCGTTTACCCGTCCTGTGTGATGTTGGCCGTGGCCCCCCAGGTGAAGGAGTGATTGTTCCCGCCGTCGGTCATGGCGATGCCGTCTGTGCTGACCGTCAAGCTGACGCCCTCCGGCCGGTAGTGGACGGCGATGGTGCCGAAGTAGGTGTTCAGTTTGCCCTTGTGCACGCGCTTCGAGGAGATTAACTGGCCGTTCACCACCAAACCTTCAGGACAGGCGGGAGGAAAAACCCACGAAATATCATGTCACACTGTATTCGACGGTCCAATGAGCATCGAGCTACAAATGTGTCGAGAGTAAATAAAAACAAAAAGCAGTCCTATGAATATTTATGATGGCTCAGCTGAAAGACAGATGCACACAACAGTCAAGTCCAAACCGACCTAACACACACTGTTCTGTAGCTCACGGATTTAAACTCAGGTCAGATTGTCTGAACTGGTGTACAAAGAAATGGATTTCATTCTTACAAATCAGTTCAACATTTAAAATAAGAAAAAAAATGATCAAATTAAAATGTATTTTGTGGGCGGCTGTGCGCCAGACAATTTCCCAACCAGACTCTGTGACTTCCTCCGCTGGTTGCCTGGCAACTGTATATAGAACTATCTGTTTTAACATGCTAAAAAAAACAAAAACAACAACACTCACGCTCGTCAGCACATTTTAGGTAAATATTTTGTGCAGAAAGATAAACTCTAAATATTCTGAGCAGTGACTTATTTTCCCAAATTCTGCAAAGCTGGCAAATCCAAATTTGTGATTTAGGAATTTTTTTTATGGGTTATGTGAATAAAACTGACTTGACTTGAAGTCTGCAAGACAACAGCGGTGGTCGTGTTTGTTTCCAATAGTAAACAGTAGATGTGGCTATAAATGACTTCACGGCAAGGGAGGAAAAAAATATGGTCAATTGCATATTATGTTTAAATAATTGAGGTGAGGTACCCGTCCCGTCGTCCGACACCAGGTTGAGAATGTGTCCGGGTTTGGAGTCGATGTTGAAGCAGACGTCCATGTCGCTGCGCGGCAGGTGGACGATGAAGTGAGGGTCGTTGTCCACTGGATGGGGGAGACACCGAGCCGGTTAAAAGACATCGAGGGCTGTTTCAGGTGCGACACTGCGGCCCGTAAACGGCCTCTGAGTGTTTTACCTAAGTTAACGTGCTGGGGCAGAGACAACTCCACCGGACCCTTCTCCGCCTGACTCGGGGGGGCCAGGGTGGTTATCTGGACCCAGGGCGGAGGCTGGTAGACCACCCGCACCGGAGCCAGACCGTTGGGCGCCATGCCTCCGCCTACTCCTGCTCCTGCGTTGCATGTGAGACAGTACGACGCATAATAATTCTAATTCTAATAATTTAATATGACGTAATCGTGCTTTTTTTTTTTTTTTTTTTTTTCCCCGCCGGGCGACCTGAGCAGCAGCCGTGTTTGGGGTCCCTCGGGGAGTCGGCCAGCAGCCTCTCCGTGGCGTCCTCGCTCTCCACCAGCAGGGCGGTGAACGGCGTGACGAACTGATGCTCCACGGCCAGAGTCATGATCCGCTGGGTGATCTTCCTCTTCTTGACGGCTGTGGGAGCCAGAGACCTGAAAGAGGAGTCACGCTGCAGCCGTGAGACGCCGACGGGCCACAAACTCACTCATCACTTCAACAATAACAATATATTTCTACCAAAATATAGTCATTTTTAATAATTTATTTAATAAGGCTGAAGCCTCATTAAATAAAATAATGACTAATTTCTTACATGTTGCTTTAACTTGTATTTCAACATTTTGTCTTTAAGCCTTTTTAAGTTTTATGTAAAGCACTTTAAATTGCCTTGCTGCTCAAATGTGCAACACAAATGTTTTTCCAGGACATCCTCATCAACCTGACGTCGTTCTACACGTTTCCGTACGAGTGATTTCTCTCTCACCTCTCGCTGATCAGCTGTTTGATGGTGAGGTAAGCCCACATCTGTCGGGCGAAACCCGTGAACGAGTGCTGGTGCTTGGCCAGCTCCGCGTCCAGCTCCGTGGTGTCAGCCTCCGTCTCCAAGGTGATGTCCAGATGGTCCTGCGGGACGGATATGAAGTCGTTTTTTTTCCATGAAAACCACCGAAGACGGTCTTTTAAAGGTTTTAAATCCACGAACGGTCCCGACAGATTGAACGGGTGAACGTGAGTGTTGTCGTCGACTCACAGCGGATGCGGTGGTGAAGCTGGTGAGCGTGTTGCTGTCGGACGGCACCACCCTCCCGGCCACCACCAGCTCAGAGCCGCTGAAGTATTTATCGAAGCGGTTCTGGGTGACCTCGGACACCGAGTCATCCGCGAACTGGATGCTGATCCTCCTCAACAGAGGAGAGGAAACCTGGCTGTAAAATGTCTGCAGAGAGGGAGAGAGGAGGGTGACTGATGTGATGTCTCCCTAAATAAATACATTTGATGAGGAATTTAGGTTCAATTGAAAGATGAATTGCCAGATTTGGATTTGTTAAATGAGCTTCGACTCGCCAAGACTGCCGCACCTCATCACACTGAACCGACCGACGGGCATTAATGTCAGAAAGTTCACTTTCAGAAGACAACATTCAAATAATTCTGGGGTTGTTTTACAAGGCTGCATTCACAAGAACACGTTTTTTTTTTTTTTTTAAAGAATGAAACTTGGTTCAGCAGCACAGAAAAAGTATGAAAAACCTGTAATGCAAAAACAGAAAGCAGACGCACGGAGCTCCTTTTTCTGCTTCAGACTTTTTCAGATTCTAAAATGATGCAGAGCGAGTCGGTCTCCCGCCGTCGTACCCTCAGCTGCTCGGCGGCGTCGTGGTTGGCGTAGATCCTCTGAGCCATCCCTCTGTTCTCGTTGGCGATGCGCTCCAGGAAGTCGTAGTCCACGTCGAAGCCGATGCCCAGAGAGAAGAGAGAGAACTCCTCCCTCATCACGCGCTTCACGTTCTTCTGGATGACGCTGAGCTTGATCTCTCCTGCCGAGAGAATCCGTGACGGGTCAAGTTTAGATTCATATTTAAACTTTAAAAAGCTCTCGCAGTGAAAACTACCAAGAGATAATATAACTAAATAAAACTTAGCCTGTTAAATATGTGATTGTTAAAAAAAAAAAAAGAAAATAAAAAGGTGTTCTCTACAGTTTATCGGTCGTTCTGTACTGTTATTGTTATTCGTTAAATATATGGTGAAAAACCTTGTCAGAGGTCATCAGTTTACTCAACGATAGAAAAAGAGGTCCCTTAAAGAAAACATGTGGGAACCACCGTTACTACTAAATGTCAAAAAATGCATTCAAAAATCATCCAGCGTGTGTTTAAATGGCGAAACCTGAAAGGAGGATTTTAATTGGTCAATCAGAAGTCTTTTGTTTTTTTTTATTTGCATCTGAATCCGTGAGTCAGCCTCACCAACAGTGGGATCTCCATCGGACACCAGGATGATCATGGAGACGGAGCGAGGGTCGATGAGCCCCTGATTGGACGCCCTCACCAGCATGTGGACGGCTTTCATTAGGGCCTCGTTGATGTTGGTGCCTGGAGGCAAATATAACAGTCAGATGTTTATCAGAGTAAACTCCACCTGATTGTATTCGTGGCTCCGTCGTACCTCCGTTGGGTTTGATGTTCTGGATGTATCTCTTGGCGTCTGCGACCTGAATGGTGGAGCCGGGCACCAGATCCTCGCTCCAGCAGCGCACGTTGTGGTTGAAGTCGACGATGCTGAAGTGATCGTCGATGGTGAGGTCGTCTAAAATGGCCTGCATGGCCTCCACCGTCTGCCAGAGAAGTTTTGGACTTTAGTGCATTCTGGGAAACGACCACAGGGCGGCGGTGTTGCGGAGAAGACGGAGGAGGAGGGAGCAGGCGGGCCACCGACTTACTTGCTTCATCTTGACCCCCCACATGGAGCCGCTGACGTCGATGACGAACACGATGTTTTTAGGAAGAGGGGAGAGGTTGGAGGGAGCGAAGAAATGAACGAAGTGACCGTCTGAAACCTGCAGGAAGTTTACGACAATCCTGTCTGAACAGCTGTTTTCAGTATTAAAGTAAAAAAAAAAAAAAAAAGGTGATTTATTTTCACAACACTAGATGTGATACCTGCAGCTCTCCGGCATTACTGTCTCTGGTGACGTCATATTTGACGGTGAAGACGCCGTCGATGGCGCTGCCCGTGCAGTTCTCACACTTTTTCTGCTGCTGTAAGCTTGGCTTGAAGACGATGTGAGCCTGAGGACACGGAGAGAGAAACAAAAGACGTGTCCATACTCAGATGTGGGAACGGATTTGGTGGAAAATTTGGGTCTCGGAACAAAAACAAACTACTTTTTATATAAGTTGCATCATCATGTTGGAAAATGCCAACCTGAGTGTATTCTTTGTCTCATTTTGAATGAAAATCTGTCAAGAAACTTTTACCAATCGCTAACTAATGAATATTTTAGGAGCGCCTTGGGGCCCAGATGAAGGTCGTCTGACTGTCGTTCCCCTGCGGATGCGCCTGTAACACGTTTTTAAAAATAACAAATCTAAAGAAATTGCGCGTGGGTGTTTTCCAGCGTTACCCTGTCTTTGGAGGATGTAACTTTAACCAGGCTTGAAAACTGCTCTCCGAGGGTGTTCGCCATTTGGACCGTGGAAATCCCCTTCGGCTCGAAGATGTACACGTCCACCTGAAAGGAGATCGCAGTTGAGAGACGACGGCTCGGTGAGGCTTGAACGCCGGATAAATCCCGACGTTCTCACCTGGAGCTGCGGCACCAGCCTGCCGGGCTGCAGGTACAGCTGGTGCTCGTAGAAGCTCAGCCTGCGCTGCATCAGCTCCTGGTAGTGGAGCTCAAACTCGATGTGGCTGCCGGGGGGAACGTGGACTTCTGTCTTGAAGGTCTCCATGTCCTGAGAGTTAGCCCTGTGGGGAAGAATAAAAATACATTTTTGTGAAGCTGTAAAGAAGAAGAAGAAGAAGAAGGAGTTTGGTCCGGGAGGCTGGCGCGGTACCTGACGATGCCCGCCGCCTTGCCTCTGGCTCGGGCCTGAGCGTACAGGTTCCTGGCCACCGTCTTCTCCTTCACCGAGCCCGTGAACATGATCCCGTTCACATTCCTGCAGTGGAGAAGGGGAACGACAAGTTAAGGATCGTCCCTGCCGTGTTTGACAGATCGCTGCGCGAGTCCGCGGGCTCACATGGTGAAGTTGGTGATGAAGGCTCGTTTGGGGATCTGCACGTTGAAGCCGATGCTCTGAGCTTTGGCGCCCGAGTTGATGACCGAGCTCCTGACGGTGGTGTGGGCGAAGCGCGACGTGATGCGGCTCTCCACCTTGTAGCTCTTGACGGTGATGTCATCTCCGCGGACGGCCTGAGCAGAGGGTGGGAGAATAAACGAGGAGAATCTGGGAGTCCAGAAGTTTTAAGTTTTTCTGGGACATTTTTTTCTGTCCTTGTAGACGTCTCTTTCACAGAACTAATCGTCTTTTCTGATCAGGATTAACTTCTATTTTACGCTTTGTTTGCTTTTCTTTGACTTAATTTAGCAAACTTTTTTCCATCTATATCGAAAAAATGTTTAAAGATTGTTTTGTTGTCAAATCTTTTTACTGCAAACAACATTCCCTCCGGTTTGTTTAAATTTACAGATTTCTTTCAGTGTATGTCAGGACAAGTTAATATTGACCATTAATTTAGAAATCAATAAAGGAACACAGAAATGTTCCAGTTTGTCTCTTTTTGAAGTTTTTTTTAAAGCATCTCTAAAAGTCAAACTTAATATTTTTTTGATTTTATTTATTTCTGCGTTTACTTCGGTCTCAGTCCTGCGTTGGTTTTGAACCTCTTTGCTTCTGGTTTAACTGAGTTGATCGAGATTTCAGCAACACTACATTCATTATCAGCCTCGATTACATATGTTTGGTAAAGTCCTCTATGGAGTCATTTCAAAATGTTAGTTTGAAAGGTTTTGTGGGTCAAATTGGATCTTTTAACGTAGAATAAGGTGTTAAATATTTCATAAACCTCCAGTAGATTTGATCCACATCTGTTTTATTCGTTCCTAAAAGACTTTTTAAAAGGAAATTATTGTTAACAGTTCAGTTTGGTCTTAATCTGACAAAGATTTAAAGTCAAATATGTTTCTTTTAGTTCTTCATAAAGTCCATCTCTTTGTTAGCAAGAAGTAAAATTTAAATCAAAAGCATTTTCTCAACATTTGATACAATGCAAGGAAAATAAACTATTTATTGACTTTACACGACTGCACCGCTGATTTGATTTGTTAAACAGAGAGGCATAAAAAAAAAAAAGAAAAAAAAGGGGAAGGGAAGCGAGGCGGGATTAACAGTGAACAAAGTCAATAACTCATCAGTCAGGAGAGTTTCTTCAAACAGCAGCTGATTGATTATCAGATAAAGTTTAAACTCTGTCACAGAAAAGAGAGCTCGAACAACAAGCCCAGAGTCATACCTCAAAGTCTTCCTGCTCCTCGCTGGTCAATATCGCTCTCTGAAAAACACACACACACACACACACACACACACACACACACACACACACACACACCGTCTTAATGTACGTTCTGAATGCAGATTATAAATCACAATCTACTGTTATTAAATTTGAGACGGTGCCCGGATCTCAATCAGGATCGAAGCGTCTGTGTTTGTTGACGTCTTGTTTATTTTTGTGTAATCAGCTTTCCACCGATCGATGACTCCAAGTGTTGCAACATCAGCGAGAAACCCGCATTTCTTTCTCTGTTCGGTGTATGCAGATGAAATTAAAAAGTCTCGTTGCTCGGAAGAAGCTTCTCACCTTGTGTCTCTCCCGAAGGTCCCGTACATCTGACTGGAGGAAGAAAGAAAATCACGTGTGTTAAATTTTGAGGTTTTTTTTTAGGAGATTTACATCTTATTTCTATTTCAGGCCAGTCTGTCGTACAAGAGCGAGTTTTAGGACCAGAATTTAGATTTGATTTCAAAAACAAATACAAACAGAAGAAAAAAGGTTTCTGTATTAATGTTGAAAAATAACATTTAAACATCAATTAACGCAGTGAGATCAATAGGATGTGCATGTAGTGTTGGTTTTTTCTGTAACAAGTTGGGGAATAGCTGTGTGTGTTTTTCCACTCTGACGAATTTCAAGGAATTGTGACAATGTGTAAAAGGTCAAAGGTCAACGGACAGGGCCAGCTTTTAGATTACATTTACAAAATTTAACAGATACACAAAAAAGGCTTTTAAATCATGTACAATTTAGTCTCGTGGAAGAAATTAAGTTTTTGTCTCTTTCACTTCTTAATGTTAAATTTATCTGAAAATTATAAAATTATTTAAAAAAAAAAAAAAAAGTTAAAAAGTGAAGTTATGTCTTCAAAATGAGGCCGACGACAACAAATAGATCCAAAATATGCTCATATACTGTCTGTCAAAATATAAATGCGTGTTTTGCCTTTCTTTCCCATCATTGAAACCAACCAAATTAGATTCTTAAAATGTTGTATAATCAGAGTTATCGCAGAGATTTCGGCTTTCACGCCCTCCGACTCACCGTCTCTTCATCCCACTCTCCGTCGATCACGAACTCGAAGCAGCGGCCCTCGTGGACCAGCAGGAGCCCCAGAAGCAGCAGCAGCAGACGCCTCATGTTTCCAGGCCTGTGGGCTCACACACACATATCCTCGCACAACACACACGAAGAAAAAAACAAAACACAGCGAGACGGTTCCTTCCGCGGGGAGAATTAGAGCTGAGCTGAAAGCTGAAGGTTAAAATCCAACTGAGCTGATAGACTCCCGGCTCCAGTCAATATTTGTTGTGCTTCATGTAACGAAGAGAGCAGAAGGAAACTTTGAAACTTGACCTGCGGCGTGGGCAGGATAAACGGCACACACCAGAGCCTCTCGCAGGTTAAACACGGCGTTTCAGGATGTTTCAGGTCTCTGATATAAAACTCACAAACTGGACATCGTGACCAAATATGATTCTGTTATGTTTCTGACCTGAAAAGCGGCAGCACTGCAAAAAAAAAAAAGCCTGTACAACAATAAAGATACATAATAATGAACATTTTCATGACAAAGATTTAATTCTCCATTAATGTTGCACTTTGTCCACAAGATGGCAGCAAAGTAGACTTCGCTGATGACGCCTTCACGTCCTCACTGACGCGTTGCAGGGCTGAAAAGTGGACTTTTGTTGTTGTTGTTGTTCATTTGTTTTTAATTTATGCTTCATGTTTCGGAAAATGTGTGTAAAAACTGGTGGTTTTTCTATACGACAACTGAAAAGTTAAAAAAAAGTAAACAAAAATGTGAATAAAGTGAAATTAATAGAGGCAAATGAAAAGTTAATGTGTACTCACGGAGACTAAATATTGAGCTAAGGGCTAAACGTTTGCAATTAAATGAAAGAGAAACATAAAAGCCTTGTTAAAAAGTCTTATTTAATGTATTAGCTTTTGTTTATTCGGCTGTGACATTTAATATATATATAAAAAAATAAGTTAAATGGGAAGGGAGACTGCAGATTTATGGAAAAGAGCTGATGGAAGTTATGGTCATGCGTTCCTGACATGCTACCTTCAAGTGCTCCTTGTAAACTGCAGCTCCTGTGCTGTTTAGTGAATACCTCATTCGGGCTCCACAGTATTTCTTAACAATATGTTGTAAATACAGAATTAAGTCTTCTAATTTAAAAGCAGAACAAATGAGGAGTCTTTTAACAGACTGTGTAATTTGTTTGTTTTTATGATTATTTGAACTAATTTGATCATGAATCAAGTGAAACCTCTAATAATTTGATTGTTTGAATCCAGACACATTCAGCAATGTTTTTTCAGCAGCTGCTAAATCAAACACAAAAGTTGACAGAAAAACTAGAGTGGACTCTTCTTTCATCCAGGATCCAGCTGATGATCCGTTTTATCCACCATCAGAAACACTGGGATGACCTGTGGACAGCAAACACAACACTTCCACTTATATTCATTTTAAATGTTTTTATATGTTCAACCTGAGCTTCCGTTATTTACCTTTAAACATCAACATAAAAAAACTTGAATTCCATTTAAAACTTTAATATCTTTATACAGTGATCTTCCAATTTATCTTCAAGGTCAAACTTGAATAGTATTTTGATGTCAAATTATTAAAGAAAATTAAACTAACAGTACAATATAAGATGAGCAATATTACACACCTTCTTTGTGAATTTTTTTTTTAAACTCTGTGAAAACAACTGATGAACACAACAGAATCCAAAACGAACAATAAATTAATTTTCAGGCGTCATATTAACAGACTCTTCAAATACTCCTTCATATAATCTGCAGCCTATTCGATGCTTTACTTACAAAAACTCCGACTGCACCTGAAGGCAGCAGCAGAAGCAGGCGTGGGACCGAGAAGGCTGCATCTCTCTCCTCCGGTGGGTGGACGGATTCTTCTCCTTCTCCTCATCGTGGCCACTCTGGTCTGGACAGAACTTCGGACTCGGAGACGCTGCGCGCTGGAAATAATGTCCTCTTCATCTTTTTAAGGACTTTTAACGGAGAAGAAGAAGAAGTGCAAGATGCTGCTGCTGCTGACTCTGCTCCTGTGTTTGTGCCCGAGTGCGCTAGGGCAGCTGGAGGAGTCCCAGTTTGGAGATGATGCTGATTCCGATTTGGCTGACTTTGATTTAGACATTGTAAGACACTTTTTTTTTTTTTTTTTTTTTTTTGGTGGAAAAGTTTTGCGCATTCTGGTGTTTAGATTTGGTCTTAATGATCGTGTTTGTGTCCACAGGCGCCGCGCAGAGTCCCACGGCAGGTGAAAACTGTATTAGCAAAGGTAAAAGAAATCACATTTTCTGCAGAACTATCGTGCATTTTTGTTTCTTGAATTTTGAGACTGAAGGCCAGGGTTTGGTTTGAGTTTAAATTCTGGCATTTTTAAAGTAAAATTTTAATGGCAAGGACAGAATTTTTTTTAATTTTTAGATTAGAAGTGGGGTCAAATCTCAGATGGCTGTCCTAAATCTCATAATATGGCACATCTGATAGATCACTTCTTCCCTCGGAGATTATGGGTTAATCGTTTGAAAGGCTGTCAGAAGTATTGGTGAGCCGACCTCCCGGACTTTAACAAAAACAAAATGACGTTCATATTTTGAATATTAGCCTGGAATTCATGACCTAGTTTGAGTTATTTCAACTCTAAACTCGTGCGCTTTGGGCGTCACTCAGGAGATCCGCCAAGCGCGCAGATGTGCCAGAGTATCTGTAATGCGTTGGATCTGAGCTCCTGGGAAAACATCCCACATACTGTTTAGTTGTTGTAACCATGGAGAAGTCCAGCTATTATTGGGATGACTTATCTGGGCAGATGAACAAAAAAAAAGAAAAGGGGAATTATCAATGCGCAGAGCAGAGATGCGTAAAATCAGGTTAGATTTAGTTGTTGATATTTGGCGTTTTAACTTTCCTTTTCGCAGGAGACCAAACCTCACATCCAGGAACTCTCCATCAAGACCACCATCATCTCCCGCTACGCGTTCACCGCGGTGTATTGCGCCATGCTGAACCGGCACTCCGCCGCTACCGAGGGCGTCTTCCAGTTCCAGATCCCCGCTGACGCTTACGTCTCCAACTTCACCATGTAAGAGCCACACGGCTCATTTTAACAGCAACACTATCACGCAGACGGTGGACCTAAAATCATAAAAAGATCATCAAAGATACTTTAAAAAGCTGTAAAGCTTGTGACGTGTCAGTTATGACCCCTCAGATTTATTTTGTCACCCTCAGAAGGTGCTCAACCTGCAGGCACCGCTTCAGAATCACTTTGAATTAAGATTTTCATTAAAAAAAATAAATTCTGTGAAAGTAACAAATGATTCCGGTTATCAAGTTTTGGAAAGTTTTTAATAAGAAATTAGATTTGGGAAAGTGAGATGAAGCGATAAATACATGCCTGTAAAAAATAAATTAAAAAAAAAAATCTAATAATGAAGAAAGTTTCCTTAAGATGCGGCTTTAAAATTGAAAAAAAACAAATAAACAAACAATAGCATCATCCATGTCGGCTTCAGCTTTTTTTCCGGCTACTTAATCAATCTAAGCAGAGTTGGACGTTTAGGAAAGGTATTTTATTAAAGAGACTTACAACAGGATTTAGAGGCTGAAAGGATTTACGGTGGTTCGGTTGCTATGGAGATGCCATCGAGGAGACAAGAAAGCGTGACAACTTTTATGCTGCTGTTAACACACACGCACAGGGACGAGCTCATTCAGGCGCCGGACCGGCACTCAATAAAACAACAGGATTTTGTCGACTAAAATTCTCTCCTTTGTCCGAGAAAAGCAAGTTGAGCCGTGACAATAGGTGGTCCTCAATCTGAGCAGCGCTCTAATCCTCGACCTTTGACCCCGTGAACCAGGATCATTGGAGGGCGTGTCTACCAGAGCGAGGTCAGGCCAAAGGAAAAGAGGGTCAAACAGGACAACGGGAAGCCCAAGAACAAAGAGTCAGGTGACGCAGGGTAAGAGAAACCAGAGTGTGTGTGTGTGTGTGTGTGTGTGTGTGTGTGTGTGTGTGTGTGTGTGTGCGTAGTCACTGCTGCTCCAAAGATTGTCACGTAAATCTGTGACCTAAGAAGGGACACTTGGAAGAAGTGACATCATACCGTTTTCCAGCTGTCGTGCAGAAAACCTGACATTTCATAAAATGAGATGGAGTGATTCATGGACCGTGAACGGGGCGAGAGAGTGAGGAGACGTGAGGTCAGACAGAGAGAAAAGGGGCGTCCATATCGATGACATCACCGCTTGGACTCCACTCCTTTGAAAATCCTCCACCTTTTCCTAATTGCTCCAGAGTTCCTGTGCTGTTCTCATCATTTCATATTTTCTATTCACAGCTGCTCCGTCAGTTTCTACTAATCCCTCCTCATATTTTGGTCCGTGTGGTGACAGTGAGGGAACCTGAACGCGTCTGCACACACGTTAACGCCGCCTGCTGCTTTTAAATCTTTACGAGAAAAAAGGATTGTGGGTTCAGGACGAAGAAATGCAGCAAATATAAGTGAATGAAAACAAACCTGGAGCTTGAACAGCTGTTGAACGCGTCATATGAAGTTTTTAAGTTCAAAACATACCGTGACACATAATGTACAATCCAACTCGAGGACACTGAATGCAACACGTGTGCCGCACAGATTCTCCCCGACAGAAAATAAACACGTGAATTTCACGTGCAAAAACTCGTATGACCACATGGGACCACAAGACACATGTAATTGTGAACATGTGGTAAACATGCATCATACATATGATCACGTGAAAAACTGATGTGTTTTTAATTATTTGTAGCAGGGAAGAAACTGTGATTGAGCTTCTGAGGACTTTAGATTATGTGTCATACAAATCTAGGTTTAATTCAAGTATTTGTAATCTTTCCCCAAAAGTATACTACAGTTTAATATAATTATATTTTGAATATTTGGTCTCAGTTTGTAACTTAATATCCTTTCAGCGCCCGACACTGATGAATGGGAATCAATGACAGACTATTAAAAAAAAAAAAAAAAAAAACTCAAGTTTTTATATGTTTTGGAAATAAATTCAGATGATTTATTTACACAACACTGGTTGGTTTCTTCTGTGTCGTCTCCTCCAGCCCGGAGGCGGAGGTGGAGGTGTTCAGGATGGCCGTGAACATACCCGGCAGGAACCGCGCCGTCTTCCTGCTCACCTACGAGCAGCTGCTGCGGCGCCGCCTGGGACGCTACGAGCACGTGACCAGCGTGCGGCCGCTGCAGCTGGTCAGCCGCCTCAGCCTGGACGTTACCGTCGTCGACCACTCGCCCGTCACCGACCTGGAGGTGCTGCCGCTCCGCAACGGCAAGAGCAGCTCGGCGACCGGTCCAAACGCGCCCAAGACACCGGGTTCGTAAATAAGAAAAGTACTAAAGTGCAAAGAGACAAGATTCTATTTACTCCCATTTAATTTCACAGGAAACGCCCCGAATGAAACGAACCTAAATCCCAATCCAGTTTAAATCCGCCTTTCTGCCGCTGTGTTATTTTTTTGTTTTAGTTTTGTTCTTGATTCAGTGAAAACAAAACGCCGTGTCCCGTCTTCGTGCTCCGCAGCCAAACCCGAGCTTCCCGTCACCACGGTGATCAAAAACGAAAAGAACGTCTGCCGGATCACCTTCAGCCCCAACATCGTCCAGCAGGCCAAGATCACCACCAGCGGCAACCTGGGAGACTTCGTGATCCGCTACGACGTCCAGAGGGACATGGGGATCGGAGACATCCAGGTGGACACTTTAAAAGACGACCGTGCAAAACAAACACAGGAGATGAGCAAACGTTTTAAAGAGGAACTCTGTGAAAATAGTTGTAATATTTTCAATGCATGCACGCACATTTCCCATCCAGCTTCTCACACACACACACACACACACACACAATCATCCACCCACCTCTTAGTCATTCATTCCCCTGGCTCGCTGCCACCAGCCTCCCGCCGCTGCCAAACGCTTCATGTCAGTCTTCAGAAAACTTCTGTCTTTTTCTCTCCCAGGTTTTAAACGGACATTTCGTCCACTACTTCGCCCCCAAAGATCTCCCCGTCGTGCCCAAGAACGTGGTGTTCGTGATCGACACCAGCGCCTCCATGTTGGGGACGAAGATCAGACAGGTACGGTACGGCACTCTCACTGGACATCCGACAAAATAACAAACAGCCTTTTCCATTTGGCGTTCGATTGTATCTTTATTATATTAAAATAAACGTGTAAAAAAAAAAGTCAAATCTTATTTATTTATAATCACGGCATGATAATACAGGTGAAGCTTTTGCATCAAGGTGCATTAAGTTGCTCAAAGAAAGCTCTAAAATCTTTGGATTTGGGGCTTCCACTTTTTTTTTTGAAGTATTGACTGAGAAGAAAGAAAGAAGAAGAAAAAACGAGTGAGGAAACAATAAAGTTTGTTTTTGGAGGACGCTTAAATGAAATCTGCTCTCCTGAAAGCAACTCAATGCATCATAAATAAAACTTTAAGGGAATGACGGGAATGAATTTGTGCATCTTAATCATCGGTGATATTGAGCAGGAAAGTTTAGTCTTAAAAAAAAGCCTTTTCAGGAGCTTTCAGCTTCATCAGTGGACCAAACCTCGAGTTAAGATCATTTATTTTCAGCTTCATTGTGATGGAAAAGTAAGCTCTTAAAGCTTACAACAATTTAAAGCTATTAAATATTGGTAATAAATGAGATGAAATATTCACTGCCCGTTGTGTCGGCCGGTATCAGCTACTTGGCTGACTCAGGTGTGGTTCTGTACATTTTGATTTGTTACTTCCTGTTAATCTTCCTGTTCCCACAGCGAGCAGTTTGTTTTCCTGCTGACGTTCACACCGTGTCCCGAGTCCAGAATTGAATTTGAGCCAATCCCATGATCGCTTTTAGCACGCGACGTGTTTTCACATTAAAGTCTCACCTCGGAGCAGAAGCACCAGACACAAACTCATTCTTAACTCTTCTCCCCGGAGAGTCGGAGGAAATCCCATCCATTTTCTGACAGCCCTGCTTCCCCTCACAAAGTCATTTCCCCCCTGTTTTTTTGGCTGGTTTTTTTTTGCCAAGTGGAAGAGTTCAATAGCTGCACTGGATAGGAAACGTGACACCCCACCTCCTCACTCCCACACTGGAATATCAATATCAGACCTTTTTTTCCTGCATCTGCACCGTAATCCCCCCGTCGGACGGAGTCGGAGCCGAACTCTGCAGCTGCCGCGAGCGAAGAACCAGAAAACAGGACAAGGCCGAGCTGTGAGGGAGGAAGGTCAGCGTCTATGGAGTAATGGAACTTTCGAGACAACGGGACCCTCGACCCCTCGATCTGACCCCCCCCCACACAAATCACCAGCCCCCAGTGCACCGCGGGAACAGAACAACAAGTGTGTTTTGAAGTGGCGTCACAATAGAGGGCTTCAGTGTGGGTCAATCTGTGGTCCTGACCCCTTTGCTGTATACAGCCCCGTATAGACATCCATAACCCTCCCTCCCCCCTCCTTCCCAGCACCAAATTATAGATCTCACCCACGCTCAGGGCTGCAAGAGCTGCCGGAGACGATGACGCTGAAGCTGCAAGAGACAAAAGTGGGAAGAAATCTAAATGTCAAAACTCAACCGGCGCTCCAAAACTTCATTTGTGACATGAAAAGATTTTCGGAATCTGATACAGTTAAAAACGAAGGGTCACTAAAAGCGGCAACCAGCAGTGAAGTCGCACGTCAGCTTGGTGAACGACCGTTATCAAGCCTCCAGTTCTGATTTTGTACGTCTTTTTGAGGCTTATTTTCTAATGAATGACGGATTATTTTCAGATGGAGCGCCAGAAAACGAATAATAAGGAGACTTTATCTAACAACACCGAGATAACTGGTGTAAAAAATTCAATGACTTTGTATTTGAGAAGTTGAATGGGAGTCTATGGAGCCGGCCTCTAGTGGCACTCGGTGGTACTGCAGCTAAAGGTGGTGGACACGCACTGTAGCTCATTTTCTAAGACCTTTTTATCTGTCTGTGTCTCAGACTAAAGACGCTCTGTTCACCATCCTGAGGGACCTGAGACCCGGCGATCGCTTCAACTTCGTCAGCTTCTCCAACAAGATCAAAGTTTGGCAGCCGAATCGTCTCGTGCCGGTGACGCCTCTGAACATCAGAGACGCCAAGAAGTTTATTTTCATGCTGATGCCAACAGGAGGTGAGATATTATTGCCTTGCATTGTTCGTCCTCTTCAGGATTCCTACAGTTTTAGTAGAAGAATTGTACAACCAGCAGTTGAATAGAAGAAAAAATCTCAGCTCACTGGTTTAAAGTGGAAAAACCTATTATTCAACGAGCTCTGATTTTCATTTCGCCTCGGGGTAATGAAAACTATAAAGTTTGACTCCGTCACTATATTTCCATTTCCTTGACATTTTCATGAGTTATAATCTCCACTGAAGGCACCAACATCGACAGCGCCATCCAGACCGGCTCCTCTCTGCTCCGAGATCACCTCTCGGACCCCGACACCGGCCGGAACAGCGTCTCCCTCATTATTTTCCTGACGGACGGACGGCCCACGATCGGCGAGATCCAGTCCACCGCCATCCTGGGGAACACGCGCTCGGCCGTGCAGGAAAAGTTCTGCATCTTCACGATCGGGATCGGCAACGACGTGGATTACCGGCTGCTGGAGCGCATGTCCCTGGACAACTGCGGGATGATGCGACGCATCAACGAGGAGGTCGACGCCAGCTCTATGCTCAAAGGGTTTGTCTTTTGTCTCTGTCCCTTTAAATTAAGTCAACATATTGTTGAAATATTTCTTCTGTCGCGTCTTGTGCTCCCAAACAGCTTCTCAGATTCGGTGTTTTCCAAAACAAGATTATTTTTGTAAAATCGGAAACCCGAAAAGGAGTTCATGAATGTTCGGAAACTGGTGTTAAACTGATCTAAAGCTTGCCTTGAAAATGGCCTGAGACCGGCTTCACACTGGGGTCTGAAATTGGTGTGAAATTCGGCTTGACACTAGAATGAGAGGATACTGCAATGGGACTAAAACTTGGTCTAAAATGGGCCGATGTTGGTCGGAAACTAGTCGACCACACTGAGGTCGGAGGATGATCTCAACAGGTAGTAGTAGTGATCTCAGCAGGTAGTAGTACTGATCTCAGCAGGTAGTAGTAGTGATCTCAACAGGTAGTAGTAGTGATCTCAGCAGGTAGTAGTAGTGATCTCAGCAGGTAGTAGTAGTGATCTCAACAGGTAGTAGTAGTGATCTCAGCAGGTAGTAGTAGTGATCTCAGCAGGTAGTAGTAGTGATCTCAGCAGGTAGTAGTAGTGATCTCAACAGGTAGTAGTAGTGATCTCAACAGGTAGTAGTACTGATCTGAACAGGGAGTATTAGTAGGATGCAACAACTTAAGACAATCCTCAGACCTGAGTCTGGTCAAAAACTGGCCTGAGGGCAGAAGTCCATTTTCTGACTGTCGGCCATCTGAGTTTACCCCCATTTTGAAATAGCATTTTTTTTAAAATACGCGATCTGACCACCAAACTCACGTATGCAAATATTGCATCTACCCCCCCCCCCCCCCAAAAAAAAAAAAGTCATGCAAGAATCTCTTTTGTCCCATAAAATACATGGTAGATTCAGGATATTCACAACAAGACGTTAAAAACAAAAACCAAGCAAAGACTCACTTATTTAAACATTAAGCGAATTACTACCCAGTCCCCTCCTTCCCCCCCTGTCCCCCCCATGTTAATAATCTGCCTCTTATTAGCCAATTAGCTCGCCTTAATTCCTCCCATCTCCCCCTCCGACGCGTCCTTCTGTCTCTCATCGAGCTACGAGGGAACGAAGGACGTGCAAATACGACGGTGCTGACAACGGACCTCTTGAATCGACTCCAACATGTGGCAGACTTCAACAGCCGCCCTCTTTCTCTCTCTCTTTTTTTTTTTTTTTTTCTTCTTCTGCTTTATCCTTTGACACACAACCCTCTCCTCTCTCTCCTCCGCACTCGGACACACGACGTGTTTGTTCAGTTGAGCAGGAATGTGTGCGCGTTGTGAAACCTGCGTCTGAGTGTGTACGCGGGGTTAACAGATAGACTCCGCTGATAATAGCCGCTGTCCTGCTTGAACAAACACGCCGGTTAAAAGAGGTGAGGAGGTTTACCGCCGTGTGACAACACACACACACACACACACACACACTTTATACACACTCATTTTTGAATGTGTGCACAAACTCTGAAGTTGGGTGGCAGAAGCTTAAAAGGTTAGACAAGCAGGGTTTACGGCCGGAAGGCGGTCTTGTTTGGATAAATAAGACATTTGATGAAATCTGCCAAATGAACCTTTTGTCACCTTTCACCAAAAAAAAAAAAAAAAATACGAATAGGCGCCGAACTTGCGTTTGACTGATTATTAAGAAAGAAGATGATCGTAGGTTTGGCAAACTCTGCATGAAGTGTAAAAGCAGACAAAAAGAAATAAGGTCAGTAGCGTTTTTAATACGCTGGAAGTCCGTTACAAGTTGGGCAAAGCACAGAGCAAGATTAGTGTTTGAATTGTCTCTAGAAAATGCAACAATTTGAAGCCCTCGTATGTTTCTCAGTTTCCTCACACAAGGCTCATTTCTCGGGATGTCCGTCAGCACTCGGCGAAGGGCGATGCCCAACCTATCTTTGTGTTCCCTTCTAGGTTCTACGACGAGATAGGAACTCCTCTGCTGTCTGACATACGCATCAACTACACGGAGAACTCAGTCCGGTACGTCACTCAGCATCTCTTCACCAACTACTTCAACGGCTCCGAGATCGTCGTCGCCGGCAAGCTCACCAACCAGAGCGCCGAATCGCTCCACGTGCAGGTTACCGCCAGCAACGACGACAAGAGCATCGTCCTGGAGACCGACGTGCCGCTGCGGCACCGACAGATGGAGACCGAGAGGCACGTGAAGGCCGCCGCCGCGATGGCGGCCAAGGCCCCGGGGTCAGAGGTCACACAGGGGTTAGGGGCCGCGCTGGATTCGATAGCGGAAGACTTCGTGGAGCGCATCTGGGGTTTCCTGAGCGTCAAGGAGGGGCTGCGGTCTCGGCTGCTCAGCCAAACCAGCAAGGAGAGGGAGGACCACATCCAACTGGCCACCAACCTGTCTCTGACCTACCGCTTCCTCACGCCGCTCACCAACATGGTGGTGGAGAAGCCCGAGGTGCTGGCCGACGGCACCGTGGCCCCGGCGGCCACCTCGGCGCCGACAGCTGTCGACGCTGTCTCGACTGCCAACGAGCTGCCGGGTGACCCCGACGAAGGGAAGCCACAGAAACCCGACGGGAAGACGGGCAGTCAGACTCCATCTCTGCGCAACACAATTGGTGAGGACGCGTCTCGTCATTTAGGTCGTACAGATTGTCTTAAAAAAAAAAAAAAAGTCTGCCGCCGCTGGTAAACCGATGAGTACGACAGAATGGAAACGTTTGAGTATGAAATAGTGCGGTTCTGAAAAGTTGGACCTCTGCAGCGGCCAGCAGATCAGAACTGGATTGAAAAGTCACGAAAGGAAGCGACGTGTCCATTTGTCCATCGCGCATTTAGCTGTTTACGAAAAAGCAAATGAATCTGCAAAGTCAGTGATTCCCAAACTGGGACTCAAGAGACTAAAAGGCCGAACAATCGCGCTCGAACTGACGCCAAGTCCCCCCAAATTTTTTTTCATTTGATCTAATTTTCTTACAAGCGATTGTTATTACGTGTTGATGTAAGAATTAGTTGTGAAAGTGCCACATTTCGAGCCTCCGAGCGGTGACAAGTATTTCAGGTAAGTCGTCCCTGAAGAGAACACGCAGACCACCTCTCACCTGTTCAGACGCGCTGATAACCGACCCGTAAAGAGTTAAATGTTCCTCTATTGAGAGACTTTTAAAACAATGGCAAGCCTTCGGACTCGCAACTGGAAATAAACATTCCCTTCCCCTCGCAGGTAAAGCGGAGAGACGACCGACCAAGAAATCCATCAGCATCTCCAAAACATCAGGTGACGCCCCGTTCTCTCGCTGTCTCGTGTAAACACGCCTGTTTCCTCTGATAGCATCTGAGCCCTACGTACTGTACGTTATACAGGGGGAGGGAGGGTGGAGGTGGTGGTGGGTGGAGGGGGGTGGGGGGGGGTGGGTGTACAGTAGACTCTCTCTAAGCTCTCTACGTGGGCGGCCTGTAATTTGGACGATCGTCAGACGGTCGGCGGCGATCACTCGAGGAGCTGGAAGGATTCCCTCTGAACGTGAACCCGAGGAGAGGAAAAGAGCTCACAGGGGTCTAATTGAAATACCGACGCCGGCGCTACGTGGCACTTTAAACAAGCGAGGGCGTGTCGGCGAAGCGGCGGGCTAACGAGACGTGGATGTTTGCGCATGTGTTACGGTAAAGAGAGGGAAGCCACCAGAAGCCCTTAGTGAGGCCTAATGACCCCGTCATTAGGGCCGCTCTGTCATCTTCACCTCCGTCCTCCTCGCTTCATCCGAAGTGGTTCTCAGAGGCTTCAAGGGCACTCGAGCTGAAGATATAAACTCCCACAGAACAGAAGCCGCGCTGGCTAACAGAAACGGATAAACAGAAAACAATAAATGTAAAGAACATCGCTGTTAAACAATCATCAATGCTTTTTGTTATTTGCTGCTTTATGGAGACTTTTTTTCTGCGCAGGTGTCAGAAATTGGAGATCGGTGACATCACCAGACAGTTTTTAAGTATTTGTAGCGTCCTCGAATTACTTATGAGCAAATATCTAGTTTCTTTGTTATTTATTGAGCTCAAGCCCCGCCCCCTCCAGTTTTCTGAACATTACCTCGTACATTTTATGAAGTGATTACAAAAAAATCATTCTTTTTTTCTGCAAATTTTATCTCCCCTAACAAAATACTAAATAATTTTAATTATAGGTACATTTATTTGTTTGTTTTTTGTTTTGTATTTTAGCCTGAACAACACATTTAAAACGTTATTGTTATAAAATGTTATCGAAGAATGTAAAGTCCTTTATAAGCCAAAATTTACAGAAGGATTATCAAAAGGTGTGACTGTGAACTCGGCTGTAACGACAGCTTAACTAGACTTTATAACATTCAAACACAAGAGAAAATGATCCATCTGAGGAAGGCAGCGGCGCAGCATCCAACTTTAAAATTTGTTTTTATTAACTCCAAGAAATCCAACTTTTTCTACCATCAAAGAAAATTACCGACCTGCGTTATGTTCTCTCCCAGCGGCCCGTTTCTGAGAAGAAAACATCAAATTAAGTAGTTAAACTCTCAAAATGGGTCATTTATTGGCTACCGAAAGGCCTTCTTGTTCTCTTACCGACTCTTCTTTCTGTGTTTGAACGCACCGTTTCCGTCCCCCTCCGTCAGCGGATGGTGACCCCCACTTCGTGGTGGAGTTCCCCCTCAGTAAACTAACCGTGTGCTTCAACATCAACGGTGAGCCCGGACACGTCCTTCGCCTCGTCTCCGACCACAAGAACTCCGGTAGGCCTCATGACGCCGTTAACGAAACTCCTCGTTCCAATTATTCACGGGTTTTAATTGGATCTTTTATGTCCTCAGGCGTGACGGTTAACGGGAAGCTCATCGGCGCCCCGGCTCCGCCGGGCAGCCACAAGCTGCAGCGCACCTACTTCAGCAGCATCACCATCGTGGTGGATCGGCCCAGACGCGCCTACATCGAGGTGACCCCGAAGAAGGTCATCCTGGACGGGCGGGACCGCGTGGTTCTGCCGTGCCACTCCACCGCGGCCGTGGACAGCGGCGTGCTGTCGGTGGCCGTCGTTGGGAAGTCCAACGTCACGGTGACGGTCGGAGGCAACATCAGCTTCGTGATCCTGCTGCATCAGTACAAGAACCCGGCGCCGTACCAGCGGGACCACCTGGGCTTCTACATCGGGAACAGCGAGGGGCTGTCGGACGGCTGCCACGGCCTGCTGGGTAGGTGTCCGGAGGAGATTCCATCATCGCGACCACGAAGGCGTAAAATGAGTATTCCTTCAATTTCAAGAAATCCTGGATCACAGCAACCGAACAGGACTTTACTGACCCGTCAAAGTGGTGCCGCCCGTCTGTTACAGCTATAAAACAGAGACGGTCTGAAACAGGAGCCGAAAATAACTCCGAACCCTTTGATCCCTTCTGCTTTTAGGTCAGTTCCTGTTTGAGGAAGTGGGGCTGGCAGAGCTTCCTGCGCACGGAGACGAGAAGCCCTCCCGGGTCCTGAAGGTGAAGGACCGCTCGGTGCCGGTGGTCCAGAAGAGCAGGCGCATCTACAGCGGGACGCAGAGCGTGGACTGCTGGTTCGCCCGCAACAACGCGGCCAAGCTGATAGACGGACAGTACGAGGACTACGTGACGTCTCACATGTTCGACACGGGAGAGGGACCACACGGGACGAACGGCGCGTGAGGAGACGGACACGAACTGAAGCGTTTAATTATCCGACTAAACATCTTTTTTTATCCAGTGTACATAATTATCACGTCCCAATAGACCTAGTCGCATTTCAAACTTCTTTCTACCTACAGGTCCAACTTTTGAATATATTTTTGTACTATTTCTAATGAAAATTTAATGTTTTTAATGATATGACTTCTATTATTATTTTTTACAATACTTTTGTAATTGTAAATAAAACATTTAAACCCACATTTTTCAGGCTTCTTTCTGACACACGTGTGTTTTTTTTTCTCACACCTAATATATATATATGTCAGCGTGTCAAAGTAAAACGAAGATCGCACCTGGTTACCACGGAGACCAGCCCCGGTAACTAACCCCTTGTTCCCACGGATGACTGGACGCGCAGCGATCACACAACTGTGCGCGCACACACACACACACACACACACACACACACACACACACACACACACAGCTCCGTGCTCTTCCCTGTCATCAGGTGGAGGTCACGGGGGCCGGTGGCCACGCCCACACAGGTGTTCTCCGGCCGGGGTCCCGCTCGGTGCAGTCTGTCGTCGCGCTGCCTCGCCCCGGCCGCCGTAGGAATTCAACACCACAAAACATCAGGCGACAAGTCAGAAGGGGAAAAAAAAAAAAACGTCTTTTTACGTTCAGTATTTGATTGAAGTTGGAAAACGAAGCAAAATTTGGCCTTCAAGATCGACGGCAGCTCAAACTTTTATCTTCTGTATTCATTTTGTTTGAGAGTAAGTCGACGTATTTGTGTGATTAAAAATGTTGGAAACACCCGGTGGAGAAGTTCTCCAGAGATTTTTGCCACTTTAGCAGGTAAACAGTCTTTTTTGGGTGGTGGAGGTGGCTCATTGAATTTTTGATCCAGTAGACAAAAGATAATTTAATGTTGTGAGTAATAACGCTGCACTGTTTTTTTTTTCTTTTGGTGGTACGACTAAATACTTGTGATCATTTTTTTTTTTTCATGTGTCAATCATCTTTATTCATAGCACAAGATTACAGCGATACATTCGGTCAGAAGCGCCGCGGCGGTTCGCAGCCCGTCGACGACACTTCAGGACGTCTCGTCCACATGTTCATAATTTGATTTATAGAAAAAAAAAAAAGATTAAATACAAAAAAAAAATACGTTGAAATACAAAAAACATCACAGATGGAATATATCAAACTGTAGACCTTAAGGATAAATGTAAACAGGTAAATGGAAATGTTTTTAAACTGTACATAAAGTCACATCAATCACTTGCTTCAGTCGGATTCAGGACTTTTTTGTTTTGTTTGGCGATTAAGACTCAAAACTCACAGACTGTTTGTCTTTTCATAACTCACTCACTACACTTCCTATTCCAATGTATTTACCACAAATTGGACCACAACATATAAAGTACAAAATACATATAAAATATTGACAGAATAAATAAAGGAAATGTGCCGTAACATGAAGTTTAATACTGAGCTGAGAGGATTTCTGTATTAGGACCTCTTTTAGGAGGAAAAACAACAACTCTAAGAACAAATCTTTTGACAACAAATATTTATATTGTTTATAAGTTCCAATATTGACATGAAAAATTAGTATTTGAAAAAAAAGTGGCAAGAAATACAAGTCATTTTTACACTTTAGAGTTGCTTGTTGTGTATTTCATTAGACTGCCTGCAAGGCTGGCGTTTTACTCACTCATGTTTATGCTAAGCTAAGCGAAGCTAAGCCAATCAGCTGCTGGCTATATCTTAAAATATACCGCACAGATGATGAGTGGCATCGATTGTCTCATTTAACTGTTGGCAAGAAAGCATATTTCCAAAAATCAGAGCCAGACATTTGGCTCTGAAAATTTGGGTTTTATTTTGAAATGTTTCTCTCAAAATATTCGGATTATTATGACTTTCATAAATTATAACTTTACGCTTCTGTAAAACGCATATTTATCAAAATTATTTTGTAAAGTCTCGGGGTTCTTCAAACCAACAGAGGTTCAAATACAGAGGTTATTATTCTTGATATTTTAGTGCAACCATAAATATTTTTCAACCATGACATGAAAACTTTTTACAATTTCTGTTGCAAAGAACGAAAACTTTTTTTTTTTTTTTTTTTAACCAACGCGTTTCGTCCGTCACAACGTTGGCAGCCAATGTTTAAAATAAAAAAAATAAAAATAAAGTCCACTGATCACCCGTCTTGACTTGAAGTCGGCAGTCGGAGGGAGGACGTGCAGGAACGACTCATAATTACACCTTAAATCAAAAAGGCGGATTTGAAGTGATTATCTTTGAGTGAAAACCTGACGGAGCACTTTAGACTTCACTCGGCTCCTCTTTGGAATACGAGACACGATAAATGAGCAACATCACTTACGCTCTGATGTTTTCTGGAAACGGAGGCAGCGAGGTGCTAAACGCTAAAAACTACTTTCTAATTCCCAGAAGGCTGTTTGATGCACCGAAGCGTTTCACATTCACAGGTTACAGGACCGTTAACGGGGCCTTTCGCTTGCAAACGATATTTAGACCTTCAAATCGGAGGAGATGAGGATGTGAGGTTGTTGTTTTTTTTTTTATTTAGGCTGTTCAGTGTTTTTTTTGGTTTGTTTTGTGTGTGTGTGGTGTTTTGTGTGGACGGTAGATGGACGAGGTCACCTCGGGTTCACACCGCCACCCAGCTCGGTCTCAGCGGTCCACCTGAGTAGTGCACGTTGGGAAACGGTCCTCCTCCGCCGCCGTCCTCCTCTCCCTCCTCCTCTTCCTCCCCCTCCGAGGCCTCCTCCGTGTCCGTGTCCACCGTCAGCAGCACCTGAGAAACGAACATTTCGTTAGCATTCAGACACAATGCAAGCGGGAAAAAAATTAAATAAAAAAAAGACCGAAGGACACTTCTCATCAGCTGCTGCGGGGTTTTTTCATTCGGGAAAAATAAAATCTCCGCTCTGCATTCTCGGACCTAAAGTGGAAAATATCCTCATTTAACGTGAAGCCTTGAAGACGCTTTCCAGGAGCAGCAGGAGGGCTTCAAATCTCAGAGAGGCTGAATTCCACGACTATTTTGACATTTACTGCGTTATAAATTTCCACATGTTGCTTTACGCTGCGGTACGACACGAAGGGAAAACCGACGTGAAGACGACTTAACGGAGCCGAGAAAGATTCAGATATCGGAGCGCACATAAAGTTTCTTCTAGTAGAAACGCAGCGAACGGAGGCTTTAAACGCATTAAATTAGTTCCCTAATTCGTTTTTGATTGGATAAAGTTAATATCTAAACAATTTGTAATGATGGAAGGAAACGTTATAACCCTCCCCCCTATATACTGTCCACAACAACAGCCTTGTGGCTCCAGCTTTGGTCTCCTCCATCCCCCCCACCCCCCACCCCCAAGACCTCGTCCTATAATGTCCCTCTATCCGTCCTCCTCCTCCACTCAGCTCTGCTTTCCATAACAACAGCGCGTGGAAGAGAATCATAAATGTCACTCTTATTCTGGGGATGAAGGCTTGATTTATGGCCGCCTGGCAGAGGACCAGGAAACGAGGAGGGAGTGGGAGGGGGAGGTAAAAGCTCCGGTCCCGTTACATAGGAGGGCCGCGCACCCTCGACGGTCGAGTCTGTGAGTTCAATCTTTCCTGAGCGAGGAATTAAAAAAAATAAATAAAATGGCATGACATGAGTTTCTGTGCTGCGTGGAGGCGGCTGTTGGACCGAGAGGCCCGTTAGTGTTTTATCAGACCGGACCGACCAGAATCCCACGTGAAAAACACACAGAAAAACTCCTCAATGTGCTACATGTCAGCACCTACTTGTTTCTGTGCTGTTTACAGTGCAGAAAAGTGGATTTGACTCTCATGAATTACCACAAAAAAAGAAAAAGAAAAGCCAAATCAGCACCTTCCAGACCTGAACTATGAGGCCAAAAGTATGTGGACACCCAACACTTTTAAACTTTGAGAAGGTGCTGAGCTTTCAAGGCTGCTTGGATTTTCTGTGTTAAATCAAGTTGAAACTCTGCAAGAATCATTACTTGGCCAGAGACTGAAAGTATGGAGGCTTAAAAAAAACCCACAATATTATCCAGAAGTTTTTTTGTTTTTTTTTGGAGCCAGAAGTGACCATATTTGGACGAGCTGAGGAAGAGCTTTTTTGAATAGGAGTATTTAGGTGGCCCTGGTGGCCCTCAGTGGTACTGCACTTTAAGGGCACTTTCAAACTGGCTAAATTTTTCAGACCTAAAGACGCCGTCCGTGTTTATTTACAGTGAATAATCCAGAAAGAGAGGGGGGAAAAAAAAGAAGAAAATTTACCCTTGAAAGGAAATTACAAAACTTCACACCTTTCTTCTTAGAAGAGTTTTAAACTTCCACATCGAAGAGGAAACACTAATGAGGAAGGACAGGCAGAAGAGTGACTCAGGGTTTCTTGGACTGAATTTATCTGGGCTTGTTCCTCATTACATAAAGTGTAGAGGGAGGAAATCTCTCTCTCTGTGTGTGTGTGTGTGTGTGTGTGTGTGTGTGTGGGGTGTGTGTGTGTGGGGTGTGTGTGTGTGTGTGTGTGCACTGATCCCCCCAAAACAACAGGTGCGGTTGACACCCAGTGTGAGCGTGCGGGTGCACCGACCATCAACGCCCATTTTCACACACAGTAAAAGTCTTCAGAGACGTTAAACTGTCACATTCCTGCCTGAAAGTTCGGTGGGAACAAGATTGTTTTTTCAAAGAGAACTTTTGTTGTATAACATCAAAAGTCATGTTGTTTACGGACCGATGAGTCACTTCCACAGCAGATGGGTCGAGGATTTAACTTATTTCAGGGCCGTATTCAAATATTTTAATGGAACTTGATAAAAAAAAAAATTAAAAAAAAAAAAAATCATTATATGAAAATACAAATATTTCAGACGGGTGGAAAAGGTTATTAAAGATTTTATAAAATGTTCTGCTATTTTTTGCTAAAAAAAAAGAAAAAAAAAAAAAAAAAAAAAAAAAGAAGTAGTAAAAATTGCTTTGTAGATTTTCAAATTTTAAACAATATTGTTCAAGTTTATTGATATAAAAGAGATAATTCAAAGTAAATCTGTAAAAAAATTGGTTTTGATATGTTAAAGTGTAATATAAATTGTAATTTGAATGAAATGTATTAATTTCTATGAGGACATTAACTTTTTTTTATTTTTTTTTTTTATCTTGAACGGGATGAAGTTCACTTTGTTCCGTTTGCTCGTTGAACTCTTGACGTATTTGACGTCGGTGATTCTCACCTGCGACTCCTCGCTGCTCCCCCACGGCACCGAGTCGGCCTTCCTCGCCGAGCCGTCGCACGAGTCGTCCGGGCTCTTCATCGTCTTGTACTTCCTCATCATCAGGCTGTCCACCACCCAGAACATGATGGACTGCGGGAGGAGCCGCGGAGACGAGACCCGGAGTTTATTCACCGCAGAGTTGGTGGTGAAAAGGTCAGAGGTCACGATGACATCATAATGTTCATCGTTCAATATCGGAACTCCATTAATTTACGCACTTGTACTTATTTATATAGACGAACCAGAACAATACAACTTCACCAAATCAAAGTCAGATCAGTTTTACTTGTATTTCCCTAAAAAGATATTTAATATCTTTCATTAAAAAAAAAAAAAACCTTTTCACAGTGACAGTGAAACTCACGTTGACGATGAAGGGCACGATGAGCATGACGAGCACCAGCTCCAGCTGAGGGTCGGCGATGTAGCTCAGCAACACTTCCTGCAACTGGAGCACAGGAAGAGAACAGATTTCACTTTCTGACATCGGAGAATATAATAATGATTAACGCTCGTTTTAGCAGTTGTTTTAATATTCATATTTCAATGTGTTTATTTTATCTTTTTATTTGCTCGCTGATGTCCTCTATTAATTGTAAAGTGGTTTCTACGGTAAAATTTACACATTTCTGATCCAAACCATCTTTGTAACTTTATAAAAAAAAATTTATCTGTAGGCTTTATATATTTATTGTTTTCAGTATCATTAGCACTTATAATATCAGTTTCTATAGATTTTAATCTGTTAAAATGGGATGTATCCATATAAATAAGACAGTAGATATAAATAAGAACCATTTGAAAGACTGGAAGACGTTTGGCTAATGATAATATTTATAATCAGATGTCCGTAGAAGAAAATCTTTAAACAGCGGAAGTTGGATCTCTAAACAGCACGAGGAGCTTCACGAAACAAAACTCACTCTGTCTGGAAATAAACTCATCAGAAGTAAACAAATAAGCAGCATTTTTTTATTTTATTCCTCGGAAGGGCATCTGTTGCCAAGGCTAATCCGAACAAACAAACATGATCCCGAATGTCATGCAAACAAAACCGTCCTTCGAATACACGAACGCCGCCGCTGTGTTTCCAGTAAATTCAAAGGACGAGTCGGGTTTTTTTTTTTTTTTTTTTCCTCCCTCCTGCTTGTTTAGTCTCCCTGAAGTCTCGATGACTTTCATGTCTTCATGTCGACGGGGAATTCAAAACGACACCCCAAATAAGAGACGAAACGGAAACGAGAGAAGATTTCTAAAATAGGCTGTTTTTTTCATGAAGTCTGGTTGACCTGACTCGGATCAGCGACGTTAAAGTTTGTCACAATTAAAAGACAGAAAACCTCATTTTTAGTTCCCAGTTAAACGGAGGTGAGACTGTTTTGGGATGAAACCACAACGTAGACAATCGCGGTGTATTTAAGTGGCGTCACGGACGCCATCATTTTCTCCATTTTGAGAATGAAAGAAGAGACTTTCTTCCGTGCGATAATGTCACACAGAAGATCGGCGCACAACGGAGCTGTGAAGGCGTCTTACTTTGGTCCATCCGGGGACGAGCAGCACCAGGCTGATCACGCCTTTCTCCAGCACCATGATGAGCAGGTAGATGCCACCCTGACCCAGCCACGCTGCAGCCTGGGGGGGGTCACCTGGAGAAGCAACGACACGCACATTCATTTAACTTGATAAACTCCGTAGCTTTGACGGATTTCCTCCGTGATCGAGCTGCGTTCTGATACGAATAGTTCACTTCCATAAGACTTTAAGAAAAGTAACATCCTGAGTGAGCGACACAGTCTGGCCTCAACCTTTCCAACAGGTGTCTCACCGCAGCAGACACAACAGAGGACAGGTCTGTCATTAAGACAGGAAGGAGGAAGGAAGATTAACAGGCAGACAGAGAGAGAGAGAGAGAGAGACGACAAAGACACAAGAAAAAACACTCATCATCATTTTCAGGGTGACACAAATGTTTCTGTAACACCTATTTCAAAAGAGTTAACTACAAACTGTCCCGTGGCTGCACGGTGAAGTGAGACGAAGATGTCATCGCTCTTTCAGCTCGTAAAATTTTCCATCACAGAAAGTTTGACCGTGATTCAAAAAAAACTAAAAAACTAAAACAACAACCCGTAGACTGAGTGAGTGCAACAACTGAGGTGGAGTTCATCTCTGGGAATGTTTTCCACACTGGGCTGCAGCTGGAGCTGCTGGCTCTCCTCGTCCCTCCCCGTCTGCCTCTGGAGAAGCTACAGCGCCCTCTGGTGGCAGAAACCCAGAGCTGCAGCCCAAGAGGCGACAGAAGCTACGTCTATCCAACAACCTCGGGAAATTAATGTTTTCAGACACGAAGAGAGAATTGGAAACAGAAGAAAGAAAGAAACGGACTTGTCTCTCTCACCGTATTCTCCGAACATGAGCAGCGTCCACTGCTTGTACTCCACCAGCTTGGACACCAGCTTGACCGCCAGCCAGATGATGAGCATCCCCAGCGTGGCATCCAGCAGGAAGTTCATCAGGTAGCTTCGGTAAAAAAAAGGGGGGAAATTGAGTTATTGCTTGTTATTGTCGTATCTCATGTCATCGTGAATCGTCTGTGCTCTTAAAGAACTCACAGAGAGCACGGGTCCTCTTTGGTCAGGGTGGACAGGAAGATGTTGGCAAAGTGGATGAAAAGAGCACCGATGGCTTGTTTGGACGTGTCAAAAAACCTGGAAAAGAAGATCAAATGTTATTTATAGTGCATGTTATTATAACACAGGTTGGACAAAAGTGGTGCTCAACATGAAACAGAAGTAAAAGAGACGAAAAACAATAGTAAGCCAAAACAACACGTGAAGATATACTGTACAAGAGCAGTAATAATGCTCCAGAAAATTTGATTTAAAATCAAAAGACAGGACTATTCATTTAGAATTTTTTATCTGCTTGCGTTACATGTTTAGAAAATGTCTTTCCAAACATTTTGAATTGGGGAAACAACACTCGCAGACTCTCCGAGAAGACTCTGAATGTCCAGATGATGAATCTGATTTATTCGCAGACAGAAATGCAAACAGGAAACAGTGGAGGTAAATAAAACAATTCTGACCAGATCCTCCACGGCCGTCTGACGCCGACGGGCTCTCTGAACCGCTTCACTGCAAACAGAACGAAAGACAAATCGGGGATCAACAACGACGCATCGAAACGACTCGTCCTGCAAAAACAAGTGCGGCGGGTTTCGACCTCGTGCGTCTGCAGGGCTGCAGGACGAAGAGGAGGTGGAGGAGAGATGAAACGCAGACCTGTCCTCCTCACTTCATTTCTCCCAGCAGGCTCGGGGTGAACAGACGCCCTCTGTTCCTTTATCTCGCCATCTCACAAGGTCACAGAATGTGACTCGGCACGTGAGGACGGCAGCGAGGCTTCCTGATCCTGATTAAGTTTTACACGCGTGGACTACAACTGCTTCAGATCACTGAAAATACGAGTTGTTTATTTGCCAGTAATATTGATAATAAGTAATTGAAGTCATGCATTAAACAAAAATATTGGACATCTGCCAATCCAGCTTCTCATAAACTGAAGATTTGCTCCATTTTATATAAAAAAAAAAACATTGAAGCTCTTATTATGGGCAAGTATCATTGTTTTCTGAAACTTCTAGGCTGAACCATCACTTTATTAACAGTAAAAAGTCATCGACAGATGATCCAATAAGGAAAATATTAATTAGTTGCAACCCGAGATCGCTTAAAAATATCAAATTTCTCTTATAACAAGACTGGAGAAACAGGCGGTGCATAAATCCGAGAAAGTTTCAGCTCTGAAAGTAAAAAAACCCAAAAACAAAGACTTTTCTACTTATCAGCTGTTTTGCATTGAAAGAAACTGCAGCAGCTAAACATGCAGCCGTTATCTGGACTGTGTGAGTCGCAGGCGTAATGGCGAGTCAGCGGAAAGAGGGGGGGAAAAAACAAAACTCCCAAAAATAGCCGTGAAGGAAGACGGATCGGTGGAGGGACGCACGGTGCAGCTGGGATTTGGCACGCCGCCACCGCCATCACAGCCGAGCAGCTATTAATGCTCCGCTGCACAGCAACAACGCCGAGTAAATACCAACAGGTTGCATGTGAGGTGACCAGGAGTGACACTTACAAGAAACTCTGAGAACAGGAGACGGGAGGGTTGGAAAACATAGAGAGGAGGGACATTTATTCCTCCGCTAATAACTAACTGAGTGGAGGTTAGAGGTCATTGATCTCGCCCCCCCCCCCTCCTCCAAGGCACCGGCCTGTAATCCTGCAACACTTCACTGCTCTGAGTGATTCAGCTGCACTCGACCGGGCTGCTCGATTAGCTGATGAAAATCCCCCACGACTGCATTGACCTTTTAAAGTACACACTGATGATTAGATCCGACGCCAACAGTCCTTGAGATAAGTGGATATATAAAACGGGCTCAACGCTGCTTTTGTACCCGTCATTTCTGAGGCTGTAAATTATGCTTATTTTCATTGTCAGTTAATGTGTTGATTGTTTTTTTTTCTTTTTTTTCCCCCATTACCGATTAGCTGTTTAAATGTCAGGAAGTGATCAAATAAATGTCAGCCAGTGTTTCCTTGCAGCACTAAAATCTCTTGTTTTAGCCCAACAGTCCACGACCACATGTTCAGTTTATTATCACAAAAAAATTAAAGTAGCCAGAAAATATTCACATTTAAGAGAATTTTAGCATTTTTTTCCCCTTAAAAAACATGACTCAAAAAGATCAATTAATTATTAAAATAGTTGGGGATTATTTTCAGGCAATCAACTAATCAATAAAGCTCCATTTGGTCACAATAAAATCAACAGAATAAGCAGAAACAGCAGTCTGAATATTCAGGCAAAGTGGTTGGTGGAGTAAAATGTTCCAGGAAGTCATCAAAACAAACAACATAAAGCTCCTACACGCCCTAAAGTGCTCCTATTTGGCCGAGCACCAGTCGCACCTCTCAGCCGCTGCTGCAGAAATGTAAGAGCATTGCCCGAAGTGCCTAAACTGGTATGATGCTCCACATTTGGTGAGTCAGCTGCCACAGAATCACAAGTTTCTTAGCAGTCAACAGGCATTGTTGGTGCCGAGTACGTCCACAAGCGGTGTGCGGTCCACAAGCAGCATCTTGTTTAGCTGTTAAGGCAAATACTAAAATAAAAAACACTGTCAAAGTAGCAGAAATTCTCCAGTTATATCTCACTTAAAGACACAAGGCTGTAACTTGAGTTGAAGTCTCTTAAATTATTAATCATTTACATTATAGAATGATATATAACATTTATATTGCTGATTATATTACACATGTCTGATTACATACAAATAATATCATTACGCACTTAGGAGGCAATTTTGATTGTTTAAGAGCAAAAAAAAAAAAAAAAAAGTCCTGAATCCAAAACAAGACATTTTGCAACACTGACGACACTTCCATTAGAAATACAGCGATTTGTGTTGGTCCTTAGACTACAGGCACACACCGGTGTGGTATGAGGTACCTTCATTTCCCAAAGTTAATTTGGGTGTTAACGGTTAATTCGGCGTTCAGACATACCATAACCCACGCGTGCTTTTGTTCAAATACATCCTGAAACAGCTGGTTTACCAGGGTAGCGGTGGTCTACTTTGTGGACGGCAATGACGGTAATCAACAAAACAAAAGCTGAAAAATCTTTCAAATGTGAAATTTTTTACAACACTTGATGCATGCCGAAATGAAAAGAGAATCCTTATTAGTCAGATCGCGTTTGAAAGCATTTACTATCTGGTGTGTCGTCTTGCTGAAAAGCGAAGGGATGTTAAATCAGCATATTTTTGAAACGAGGCTCTGTGTAAACAAACGTCAACAAAACGCCACGTGGCCGAGCGAAGCCTTTTAAACGCATTGTTTTTGTGCACTTCGCGTTTCCTGCGTGCTGCGGCCGAATAAAAACAACAGGCGGTGTGTCGGGGATGTTTTTTTGTTTGTTTGTTTGTCAGGGACGTGTTTCCCGGTGCTGATCGATCCGGTACTCACACATCAGCGTGCTGAAGGCGACGACAGCGAGGAGTCCCTGGATCAAGACCCCGAACCTGTCCGTCAGAGCTCCGTCGTCGCAGCCGTGAGGATTCGCCTTGTTAACGTCAGACATGTTTAGGACTTCAAACGGGACGTTACTCAAGAATCTCTTCACCGGGACGAGCCCGCTGTACACGTACATGTCCATAGTGGCACGATAAAAAACAACAACAACAACAACAACAACAGCCGTTAGGAGACAAAAGGAGCGCCTCCGCGGTGACGTTAACTTTCAACCTTTCTCCAGGAAAAAACTACTAACCGCCCGATTTTCTATTTCCGGTGATCGATTGAAGGTTGGAAGGGAAAGTTCTCCTTCAGTGTTTCCGGTGGCTGATGCTACATCTCGTGATGCTGAAGCTCAACAAGACGGTCGATTATCGGACTCACGTCCATGTTTGTGAGAACGAAAAACACGAACGGTGAAGTCGCCCAACTTCCGGTCATGGTGTTTCAAAATAAAAGGCTGCGCATGAAATACAAACTGCCACAATAAGTCATTTAAATATATAACATAATTTCATATCATCTGATTTTTACGTTAAGGCCATAGTAACCCTAAATATTTACAGGTCTCCAGTGGTGGAAACGATGTGGAAATAATGTATTATTTTTGAATAAAAGTACAGAAGTATTAGCAACAAAATTATAGTATTTAAGTAAATATACTGGTTTTGTCCCTACGTCTAACATATTATTATAAATATATGACAGTACAAGATTTGTAATAGTGAAGCATCAGTGTGTTTGCAGCATGTTTGAACTTATTTACATCCAGTTTTATGTTCAGGGACAGCGGAGGTGTTGCCAGATGAAGTACTTACTTAAAAAAAAAAAAAATATGTGGACATTTTTGCTAAGGTATTGGATCATTTGAACATTTACTAAAAAAATTAACAAGTTCAATGTTTAGAAGGAGAAATCACTATGTGGTGAAGCTGTTAACAACTTCAAAGACATCTGAAATTTCAACCTTGACTTCGCGCTGGGTTTTGTGAGATGTCTGAACAGGTTAGAAACAACTGGCTTAAATCTTTAAGAATGTGTTAAAAGCTTGTCTTAATATCTATCGTGTCAAATCTTGATCTTAAAAGTAACTAAAGACGTCAAATAAATTCAGTGGAGTCGAAATATGTCCATACAAATACCTGTCATGTTTCTAAAACACATATTACTGTGGATGTTTTCCTGCACTTTGCCTAACTGGACTTTTCCTTGTCTTTTGTCCCCCCCCCCCCCCCCCTCCTCCACCGGACGTTTTCCACTTTGTTTTCCTTTGTTTTATTCTGAAGAGACATCGGTCCAACTTCCTGTTATTGTTCCGCCACCATGACTTGGGTCTCGCAACAGAATTCCTTGAATGTGCGCGAGACCGAGCTGCTTTTTTTGTTTTGAGTTGGTGGGTGGCGCGCGGTGACGCGCGGTGACGCGCGGCCCGGGAGGCAAATCTCTGCCTCGGGGTGAAGCTGGGACAGAAAATCTGTCGGTTCACAGTCTTTAAGGTGCACATTTTATGAGCAAAACAGCCATATGTGTAGTCTGGTTAGAGGTGGCGAAGGTGTAGTAATGGGATTTCTAATTACATTTACCTGATGCCAATTTATCCAACATACACAAGCCTGCAGAAAAACGGTTTATCTGTAATTAAAGAGGACAAATACACTAACAAGGCAACTGGGAAGGGGGGAAGGGGAGAGGGGGGGGTGTCATGAAAAGCAATTGTTGAAACAAAAATGTGTACTTATGGGCACCCACCATGATGAAAAACGTCACAAATCCCTAAATACGTTACACTGAACTGTTCCTCCAACAGGAAGTTGTACATTAAATATCTTTGGACTTACTGAACCTTTTCTTTCCTTTCTGTTAATTTCCAACTTTTTAAAGCATATGATGGCCATATGATTTTTAAAAGCAACAATAACAACCTAAATAAGCAATATAGGTTTCCATTTTACAACACGTAAAAAAAAAAAATACAAAGTGGCTCCGGAGAACTTTAACATCGGAGTTTCACACGTCTTCAACTAATCTTTTAACAGCGTTGTCTAAACAAAACAAAACCGGTCGTCTGCTGCGTGCAGATAGGCAGCGGGCTCACGCACAAGTCGCACGTGTGCGGGTGCGTGTGCGTGTGCGGGTGCGTGTGCGTGTTGGTGTAAAAGGGAGGCAAAATCCTTTATCCCGCGCGCTTGGAAAAGCTTCTTCTCTGGCAGATTAATGGCGCACGCTTTAACCATCTGTTCCACGAGCGGCATCACACCAGCGCGAGCGCCTCTTCTCCCTTTATGACTCCTTTGTGTCTTTACGGATCAAATCCGCCTCTGTAAATAAACACAACATTTAACTTCCCGGAACAAGTTTCAAAATAAAACCCGGAGTGCAGTTACGCATGCTCGCGCCACCTTCTATCACAACGCAATCATTTGGTCTTTTATCTGTGAATTAAATCCCTTTGAAATTGTGGTATTGTGTTGGTTTTAAGCCTTAAATGAGTGCCCCCATTAATTTGGCAGGTCGCCACATAAAATGAAGCCATGTCAACAAGTGATTATCTTTCTGGGAACGGTTATTTTAAAGGGCTTTTGAGATTTATAGGGTGAAAATAAACATTATTTCCCATTCAAAAGAGCACAAATTTGACAAAAGCTTGAAATGTTAAACTGAATTTTGTGGGAAAGAAGTTTTTTTTTTTTTGTCATCTCAGCCACTTGTTCTTTTGTAATCAGAAATACTTTATGGCATACGGTTTAATTTGTAAAACACGATCTTGCAAAAAAGTTTTTGGGGCCAGAAGGAACTTATATGTTCATTAATAGAAATGAATGATGAACTTTGTCAAAAGTCCTGCTCTGTGTCTCTTTATTGACTCTGTGAAGTCTGAATCTTATTGTGAAATATGAACAAAAGACAGCCTACGTCGTAAGTGAAGTCTGTCAAAAAGTGTTTCAAAGTTGTATAATTGCATAAAATATAACTAAAATAATTTAAGAAGGACCATAAAAACGTAAAAAAATTAAGGCAAAGATCTTTACAATACTCAGATATTATATTTCTGGCCATGATAAGACAAATAAACCAAAGAAGGAAAGAAAATAAAGATGCATGTAAACTTTAATTTAGACTTTTTCGTTTTTCCACTTCAATATGCATATATGACTTATTCACGTGCCCGGGAAAACTTTATTGCACAGTCGGAGGAGAGGGGGGAGGAGAGGGGGGAGGAGGGGGGGGGGGGGAAGGACCTCTCAGACTTTTTCAGGGGATTCCCAAAATATGCTGAGTAACAAATCAATCCACTCAAAAGTTCAGCGGACGATTCAGCAATTATTTTTGCACCGTTTCCAAACGTCAACGGTGAGCTTCCATGCGTAAAGAGAAACCTGCTTTGACTGGGCGGGGGGGGGGGTATTTAAGAAATTACCCCCCTCCAACAAACCTCGCGTTTTGTACCGGCGGTGATCATTGAGCTGGTTTCACTTTCTGTCTGACTCTAATCGGAAAGTTCAGTTTACTTCAGCGCCATAAAGCTCTCCCCCACACCGTCTCTCGCCGGGGCAGTTTGCGGCGTTATAGTCTGACTGTTGACGGATCTCTTTGTGGAAATGTGCGCCAACCTTTGAGCCGCATACGCACGACCGCCTGCCTAACAGACGTGACGCAATGCGCTCCCACCACTAGAGGATAGTGTTGACTTTGATAAAGCTTTGGCCCTGCGTTATTGAAAATAACAAAATCTCAAGGCCATTGTTTTTACAAGAGCTGTTTGGAGAAAAGTGATGTCCAAAACGCAAAAAAAACAACAACAAAAAAGGTTTAATGGAGGTGAAGAAGTCGGTGGGAAAAAAAAAAAAAAGCAAAACGGTGCCAAGATAGCATGAAATATTGACGTTTCAGGCTCATTTATGCACATAAACGGCTAATTATGATGTAATTGTACTGCAGCCACATTATGTACTTCCTGAAAAGTAGTTCCCCTTTTGTTGTCGATGTGATTAAAGGAGTCTTCTTCCTGTTCATCATAAAACTGTTAAGATAAATAAAATGAAGGTCCTGCGGGATCTAATATCTGTTTGTAAACACTAACAGATGACAGATTTAATTTAAGTTTATTAACACCAACGGTGATTAATTGCCGGTTTATTCCATTACATCCGAACAAGCTTGGATAAAACTAATGTTTCCTTGAGAAACACACATTTTTTTTTTTTTTTTTCCCGCCGCGGCGTGTTTGTTCTCGTAGGTGTCGACTGAACTTCAGTTCCCCATTTATAACAAGGCTGGAGAAATATTGTTTTTTTCGCTACCACGCTGAAAGGTCAATGAAGGAGTTGGCTTGAAAATATCTGTAGATGTTTTTTTGGACATGCGCAGATGGGAATTGCCATATTGGAACGGGGGCAGCGGCAGCAGCTGAAAGACGTCGCTCGCGCTGCTCCGCTCGGGCTCACGCGAAGGAGGAGAAGAGAGAGAGAGGGAGAGAGCGAGCGAGAGGAGGAGAAAAAAAAAACCCAGAGGGGGTCTCGAGGAGGAGAGGCGACAAAAAACTTGGACAGGTAAGACAGGTGACGGCTCGAGCGGTCCGCGGAAGGTTTCCCGTGGGCTGCTGCGTTTTGTTATTTGCCTTGTGTCGACGAAATAAACACGGGGAGAGTTATTTTTCCTCCTCCTCCGCTTTACAAAAAAAAAAAAAAAAAAAAAAAAAAAAAAAAAAAAAAAAAAAAAAAACCCGAAGTGCTCCCGAGGCGGTTTCTGTAGAAACGAGAAAAAAAAAAATAATAAAAAAAATAAAAAATAAAAAATAAAAATTCGCGAGCGGTCGTTCACGAGCCCAAGTTGCTCAAAGTGTCTCTCGCGCGCTGTAATTAACAGCTTCCACCGGCGGAGAGGACGTTGTCTCGTGGCACTCTCGGGTAATATCGTTTATTGCGTTGTTTTTTTCCGACTCTATCACGCAACTAACTGCTCCGAGAATAACGTGAATTTAAATAATCCGCACGAGAAAAACAAGCTGAAACGTTTATTTGAACGCGTTTTGTTTTTTGTGTGTGTGTGTGTGTGCTTTTTTTTTTTTCTTGTAATGCTGTGTTTAAAAGACCACGACGCAAATTTTGGTCTTGATGTGAACGCGAAGTTGTTGGGTTTTTTTTTTTCCGGAGATCCGCGTTAGAAACGCCGTCATTCGGCCGCAAATGAGTCATGTGGGATTTTTTTTTTTTCTCGTCACCCTTAGGTGCGCGAAAAGCCATCGGAAAATACCGGACACTGCCAAAATGTCAAACCACTTTCAACATGGCGGGTTATGGTGTTCGTGGGGGAAAACTGCGCCTTAAAATCTTTGAACGAGGAAAAAATAAAACGACGGCAGATAACGCGCCCGGTTCTGTTTCTTTTGATGGACCTACACGAGATTTAATCAATTAAATTCAAAGTGTGCATTTGGCAACTCCGTGGGAGTTTTTTTCCGCTGCAGTTTTGAGTGTGCAAAGTACATGACCGGAGTGCCAGCCAGCCTGCTGGTCGGCAACACCCCTTCGCAGCCTCATCTTCCTCATGTGCACTTAACGTTTCCTCTTTCACTTTTATCGAAAACAAAAACACCGGAAAAAAAAAAAAAAAAAAAAAGAAGAAAGAAAGAAAGAAAGAAATGCTGCAGCTCATACGATGCGTCTGCTGCTACACCTCGTTATATCACATTAATATTATTTTTCCAGTTAAAAAGCCACAGAAGGAAGGTTTCCCTCCACCTTTTCTCTCTCTCCCCTCCCCTCTCCCCCCCCCCCCCCCCCCCCCCCCATGCAATCTTTTGATAAATATGTTGATGATTGCACAGTCGGGTGAGATATATTTTACGCCTGGTATTGTTTCTCTGTGGGTACATTTGCAATGATTAAGCAGATAATTGGGTTAAAACCACGCGGATCTATTTAATTATTTCTCTTTTTTGCCGGGCGGTCTGCAAATCCGGGGTTTTGCAGCTTTGCATTATTCCACAGGATTCCTCCCTCCAGATTAAATTCGTCACCATAATGAACAGAAACAATAAAAGACAGCAGCGTTATACGGAGCCGACGATTTCACGTGCAATATGAATAAATCATGCTTTCCAGACTTCTTGTTGCTACAAAGATCTTTTTTTTTCTCCCTCCTCCTCCTCCTCCTCCTCCTCCCGCATGGAGCTGCGAGTGGGGATGGTTGTATGTGAGCGCAGTCTGGTAGATGAAGGAAACGTGCTCCAAAAAAAAACAAAACCAAAAAAAACAGTAGCACTAATACAGGAGATATGAAAAGCACAAAGGTAAAATATACGTGATCCATTTCCTCCACGTGGGGGGGGAGGGGGGGTGGAGGATCAATACAAATCCTGCTGCACATTATTAATGCTGTGGACTGTTGGCTTTGTATTTTTTTTTTTTTTTTTTTTAAAGCAAGAACCACCCAACGGCCATTTTTTTTTTTTTTTTTTTTTTTTTTTTTTTTTTTTTTTTTTTAATCATTGAGCTGCTTTCTTGATAAGACATTGTGTGTTGATCTTCCTGTGAGTGTCTCTTTGGACACAATCACAGTCTGTCCTAATGACAGACACAAAGATATGGAGGAAACACAGGGGTCACTTTGCAGGAAATATTGATCTTTCTTTCTTTCTTTCTTTCTTGGCAAACTTAACTCCAGGCCTCGTATTTGAATACGCGTATAAGCAAATATCAGAGTTGACTTCTCAAGAGTCTCAAAGCTGCAGGTTGTGCAAAGTGTGCGCAGTAGGAAGTTGTTTCTAGCAGTAGCATGTTGAAATAAGAAAGCTCTGTGGCTGAAGGAGGAGGGAGGGTGGAGGAGGGGGTGGGGCTGCTGCTGCTGCACTGTTCTCCTGTTTCTGTTTTGCACTTCATCATTTTAAGATGATCCCAGTGAGCATCACAGCTCTGCTTTAATTGGCCGTAAAAAAAAAAAAAAACAGAAAACCCCGACACAGTGACCGCGTTGTTGCCACGCGTCTGCGTTTCGAACTGTAGGAGCCGAGAGTTGGAAAAACAGAGGACAAATTGTTTTATCGAGACGCCCCGTTGCCAAGTGGAAACAACTCTTGGATGGGTCTAAAAAGAGGAGAACCTAATAGGGAGTAATGCAATAAAACCCAAAGCCCATGCAGTGGTAGTTAATCTCCTAAATCCCCCATTAAATCTTTGGCAATGGATGGGTTTAGAGAGCGGCAGGGCAGCACGTGGATGCCCAACTCCCCATCGGGGGCTAATCAATTAAAAAAAAAAAAAAAAAAAAAAAACTCTGCTCAATCTGAGACAACGGGGGCAACAAATGTCCTGCGTCTGAGATTAACACTCCCAGACCGGTTTAATCCCCCGGTGACCAATCTGGGCTGTTTCCTCCTGCAGGCTTTTTAAGCTTCAGGTCAACTCTTATGAAAAACTGCAGCAACGACTCGGCTTCGTTTCTGGGATAATAAAAAAAAAAAAAACAACTAAAAAGTGAGTCGAACAGTCGAGAGTCTGAACATCAGCCTGCGGATGGTTTTCTGTCCCCTCGGGGTTATAAAACTTGTTTAACTAGCGAGGGACTAAATAAAATAAAAAATTCAACATGTTCTTACAAGGAGTCGATGAGATTATCTGAGTTGACTTTGGGAGATTTAAGCACTGAAATTTAAATTCCCTTCTTTCCATTTACAAACTTTACGCCCTTAAAATTTATTATAAAGACTCCGTCTTGAGGGAAAACACACGTTTTAGACGTCTTCGTACACATGAATGTGTCTTTTGTCTAATGAGGAAATTCTTTTTTGCATTAACTTGATGAAGAAGAAAAGGAAAGGAAAAAAAAAAAAAAAAAAAGAATAAAATGCGTGACCTCTTGAATTCCAGAGGATTTTCCAAAAGTTTACGAAGATAATAAATATGTCAGGGAGAGTTTTTAGGGAAATGAGCAATGCGAGGCTTTAAGTATTTGAACGGTGACACACTTCCTGTTGTTTTTTTGGGCTCTGACTTTGAGCACACTGGATTTGAAATGAAGCAACTTTCAGTTTTAATGTTTTCAGGGTGTTTTTGGGTGCATTTTCTTCTTTTATTAATACATATTGCCTTTAATTTCTGGGAAGCGCAGGTGGACAATGACAGGGCTGCAACCTCCTACACTCCTCATCTGATGTGGTGGTGAAAGCCCTCAAATTAAAGCTCAAAGTCGGCACTTTAACCACACAGCCGTCCTCATGGAAGCAAAAAAAAACACAAAAATGCGAATGCCCATAACGGCAGAGACTTCGAAAAACTCCCATTGGGGCTGCAGTTCCTCACTCGGTCCATATTTGGTTAATAGATTCATCTTTTCTTGTATAAAACGATTGAGAAACAGCCCAAAACACGAAATATGCGCAATTCAAAAGCAGAAAAAGCCGCAAAATCGTCACATTTGAAAAGCAAATGTTTGTTGTTTACTTTCTTCATTACCGACCGTCCGGGGGATAAATTACAAATTGCCGATTAATAACCGTAAAAGTCCGTAAAAACGTCACTCGTGCTTCAAACCGCTTCGCTTGAAAGCGTTGGAACAAAAATATCTGCGTTGCTCAGTCGGTGTGGGGAAAAAAAAAAACGGCCTTTTAAGGAGGAAGAGAGGAAAAAAAAAAAAAAAAAAAACCAGGTTGGAGAGCGGCTGCGAACTGCTCCTCCTCCCGTGTGATTGCAGTGTTTGAGTGCACTTTGATGAGTTTTAATGAGAGCCGTAGAGAGCTGCTGCACGCCGTCGTCGACGGCGACGCGTCGCTGCTGCTGCCGGAGGATCGGAGGCAGCGGGAGGAGAGAGAGGGGCGAGAGGGGCAGCGCACGGCGTCATGTGAGCCAAATTAGCTCAGCTCCTTGTTTACGCAACGAATGTATGCTGGAGTCACTGTGGGACGTCAGGGGGGTGTGTGTGTGTGGGGGGGGGGGATGACACACACACACACACACACACACACACACACTGGGGTGGTTGTGGAGACTGTCACAGCCTTTGTACCGCAGCCTCACAGTTCTCCAAACACCCTCGGCTCAAACAGGACTATCTTCTGTGCGCTTTTAATTTTCTTTGGATTTATTTTTTTTCGGAAGCCGGTTTTTTTTTTCCCGTCGTGGGATCGTCACGTTTTCTTGTCTTTTTTTTTTTTTTTTTTGCCTTCGTGGGTCCAATACGAGGATTTTGGGTCGGCTCACCCAGTCGTGGAATAATTTGTGTTTTCTGCTCTTTTGGATGCTGATTTTTGTTTTCATTGAGGGGGTGGGTGGAAGGGGGAAGAGTGACGACTTCGGAAGCTCGGAGTTGTTGTTGTTGTTGTTGTTGTTTTTGTGGGCTTGCTTTGGGGATCGCTGTGTGACGGCAGCTTAATTGCCAGGTTGATGAAAGTGTGTGGAAGTGAGTCACTGGTGATGTGACTGCGTGACCGAGGACAACCACCAGGCAAGTTACAAACTGTCCTGTTGTTGAGAAGACATTCGTGTTGATTTTTATTTGTTTTTCTTTCCTATGTAAATACTTCTTTATGACAACCTGTCTCCGATGTGTTGTCCTCATCTCGCTAAGCTCATTCTTACAGCTTTAACGAAGCACCACAAGGAGTGATAAGCAGTTAATTCTCTGTTCGCTGCTTCTGCAGTTCGGGGATTTGCTTGTTTTTTCTCTGTTTTATGTCATCGTAAACTAAACATTTAAGAGCTCTGGACTGCCGCTTGGACAAAACAAGTCATTTAATGATATCAACAGGGACTCTGAGTGATGGCCTTTTTTTTTCTTCTTTTTTTTACTGTTTTGTGATGTTTTTTTTTACCCGACAAAATAATCAAGAAATGGTGCTCGGATAGATCAGGAATGAAAATAACTGAGTTGCAGCTTAAAAAAAATACAGACTAATATGCTTTTGCATTTATATTTAAAGGCTCCGGGACGAGGGATTTCCAACCCATTTGTTGGACTACCGAGGGGATTAGTGGGACAGGAAAAAAAAAACAAATTGCTACATAGAGTTAATTTCTTATAACGTTCGCTCAAACGAAAGAGGTTGAGAGCAGAAAAATCTTTTCAACGAGCGCTTCCGCTGACGTCCGGAGCAGCTATGACTCTTTTATGGGATATGATGTTGAGCATCAGGAAGAACAAGCAGCGGTGCTTCTCAACACGGCGTTAAGTGAGTCGACTGGTTAAAACATGAATTTGTAACGACAGCGAGAGGCTTCGAGGTCTGTTTGATTCGGCTCAGACCGACCGACGCAGACCAGCGTACATTTTCTTCATAGCGATCACCAGAGCGGCGCGTTCGCGACCATCGCGGCGACTGTTTACTTGTTTGTTTGTTTGTTTATTGTTGAACAGGGAACGCGCCGGCAAACGTACAGACAAGAAGTGTTGGCGGTGTAACGCACACGGGGTGATAATCGACACGTCGAGTGATCCGATTAGTTTTGGTTGCACGTTACTATTTTGTGAGCGCACGAAAGAGCTCGGCACGCCATACCTCACGTCCGGCGGCCATCACAAGAGTGGGCGGCGTCTTCCTGACCTCGACACCGATTGGTTGGCAGGCGGCGTGTAGCTGATGTCGGCGTGTCGTCCGTTCAGCTGGTCGCGTTCTGTTTGAATGGAGAAAAATGGAGGAATGATTCGAACCTGTTGCCATCGTACTATTATCATTATTATTATTATTATTAAGCTGTTGCTACCATCATTTATTTCCCTCTCTGAAAAACAATAGTTTTCCATTCTTCGTGGAAAACAATTTTACAGTTAAATACTTCGTCTCCTCCCGACGTGGCTTCTTTCTACTTCTATTACGCTTCTTTTTCTTCTTCTGCTGTTTAATGGCCGATGATAGCCGGTCTCAACTTCCTGTAATTGATCTTAAAGTCCGACAGTTCAAACGGCAGACTTGTTTCGGTTTGATCTGGACGGAGAGCACCTCTTCTAGTCGGGTCGTATTCTGGTCCTTTGTATCCGAGGCTCCTTTAACACCCGCTGTTGTGGTTCAAAGGTCGAGTCCAAACAACGTAGGTGCGAGAGCGCCATAAATCGACCTGAAAACAGACAAACAAGATAAACAATAAAGCAAAAGATACGACCCGGTTAGTCGTCGTTCCGTTCAAAGTTTGTGACGGAAAAAGAAAGCGACCTCTGACCTCGTTGAGCTCTGCAGGTCGGACGTGAGGCCGAAGTTTATCAGCACTTAGAGACACATTCGAACCCGTTGGCGTCTGAATCCAGCTGAAGATAGTGAGCACCGATCAGCGGGAGACTCTGCTTCATCTTAAAGAATCAGAAAATACCAGGAAAGGGACGATGAACGTTTTTATTGCGGGTCATTTCAAAACTCTTTAAAAAAAAAAATTAAAAAAAAACAGTAACCCATTGCCAGTTATAAATCCACGAGCATGACTGATGACGTCATTGGTAAAATTGAGTGCGAGAGCTTCTTGAACGCATCACACATTCATGTTTACAGTCGTATTTCCTCTTTCATTTCCCAGACGGAGCTGCGGCGGCTTTTTGTTGTTCTGCCTCCACGCTTGCCTGAATGCATATTTTTCAAGCCGGACTAATTTCCCGGCCTATTGCATCGCTCGTGTCCTTCCAGTTTTTCTACTTTGTTCGCCTCTGATTGGTTATCTGATGGGAGTTTTTTTTTTTTTTTTTAGCCCTGGTATGCAAATACTTGCAGCCGGCAGACAATATGCATGAAGAGTATTTCAGCAGGCAGGATGAGGAAGCAGAGGATGAGAAAAAAAACAAACAAGTTTCCTACTTTAATGATTTAGAAAATAAAGTTTGTGTACGTTAGAGGGATGCAGACTTTTTTTTTCCTCTGGGAATTCCCCGACGATCAGCTGACTTTTCCTCGACTCTCGTGTTTACCGAGTTTCTGGAGGTGAAATTCTTCTCTATTCTGCCCATTAGGGCACGATGGCCGTTGCTGTTCATGCAAACCATCCGCTTCTCGTCCTCTAATATTTGAAAGAAATGCTATTTGCATAATTTCCTGTCAGCCAAAAAGACTTTTCCAGAGAATTTTTTTTGCCAGATAGTCGGTGATTATTTGAGCAAACTTCAAAAGCTTTTATGTTCAAATCGTCGTCGTGTTCCTGGAAGCGAAGAAGCAATAAAAAGAAACTGCCAGCTTCCTGGAAATATCGTGGACTTTTCTTTTTCTGGAAAGCGGGCAGTTTATTTGACATTATTTGATAAATCCCAGCGTTGATTTAATTTTCTCTTCTTTTTTCCCCTGCTGCAGGGCTGTGGAGGAGAAAAAAAAAAAGAAAAGAGAGAGAGATGCAAGTAAAGGAGAACTGAAAACGCTTTCGGGTCAGAGAGTTAACCCTCACCAGGAAGTGGAAGGCGCAGGATGCAGTCTCGCGCTCGGGAGCAGCCGCCGGCCGTCGCCGCGGTGACGTCACACTGTCCGACCAATGGGAAGAAAGAAGAGGTGAACACAGGTGAGACTCTTACCGACGGTTGGTCTCATGATGCTGCACTCGACATGGACAACTCTTAGATACGCTCGTCTCGTTTTCTTTGCGTTTACGTTCATCACTTTTATCTATTGTAAATTCCCCCCCCCCCCGTCTTCGCTTCTTATGCTCGGGTTCGTCTCGCATGACGCGATGCCGTGTAACGTTACAGGTAATGCTTCAAAATATAGAAAATAAATAAAGTGCATAAACACAAATACAGTTCAAATATAAAATAAAGCAATATTCGCGGTACTTCAAAGGGCAGGCAAAAGTGCAAGAGAGCTAACGCGTCACTGAGAAACTATGAATGTGTGTGTGTGTGTGTGTGTGTGTGTGAAAAACGGAGCAGACGTTACGATCTACTTGAAACAAACTCCATCAAGACATCAGCTGCCTGCCATCTTCCTCTCATTACACAGAGCAGGTTCAGTCCCGCACACTTCACACTGAGCAGTCTCCAGAGACACACACACACACACACACACACACACACACACACACACACACACACACACACACAGTTAACTCACACTCACAGAAACACGACGGAGAATAAAAGTGACACTTAAATGTCTCAGTCCCCGACGGGCAAAGTGAACAATTTCCACCTTCAGGAGAAGATTTGTGGACGTTATGTAAGACGAGCTGCAGCCTGCTGCGCTCACTACCGCGCCGCGAACCATTTCCGCGCTTCGACGCCACGTTACGACCGTATTAATTATTCGTAATTGTTTTTTGGTGATTTGGTCAGATGCGGTTTCCATGGAGGAAGAGGCGGAGTTCAACTGGGAGGAGTACATGGAGGAGACGGGGGCCGTCGCCGCCCCTCACACCACCTTCAAACATGTGAGTGATCTTAAAGCCCATCCCTCGGTGATCCCTTAAACACAGGCCTCGCGCTTTAAGCACCGTGCGCATAAAATCCCTTAACGACACATCGGAGCGAGCCGGGGCCGAGCAGCGCCGCGTTGATGCCGCTCGACGCAGCGCTCGCTTTGCTTTTTGTTTCACAAGTCGTCGGATGGCTTTTTTTGTGTTTTTTTTTTGTAAAACACACAACCGAAGCACAAAAGAAAACAACGATAGCGTGCAAACAAAACGAAGCACCTTGCTGTCACTCCGAGTGAATAAAAGCAGCGAAGTCCTAAAGGCATCCCTCATCATTTCCAGTATTTCATGCTTCTCTACTCTCATTATAAACAACATCATGCATGAAATATCCCAATATTCTCTCTTTTCTCTCGCTGCTCTCCGACTCGTCCGCCGAAGACACGAAACCTTAAAATGGGTCAAAATGGGTTTTAAAGTCTCAGTGATTTCCGGAAACATCTGGCTTCTGGAGGGTTTTTTTTTTTTTTTCCACAGACATTTTCTAAAGTGGAAACTCCTTCGTAGAGAGAGAGAGAGAGAGAGAGAGAGAGGAGGTATGAGGAGGGAAGGTACTGTTGTTGGCAGCAACTCTCCGGGCCAGCTGCGCTCCGCTCCGATTCGCTGAGCTGAAAACTCAAATCAGCTGACCCGCGTGTTGCCGTCGCCGACAGGCCACACCCTGTCGTAACAACGTCGAGTACACCTGCTTCGTCTCTCCGACCTCACGCATCCACAAAGGAGCAAAACACAATCTGTATTTCACACATTTGTTTTCCAGCTGAAATCGACGGAGTTTGAAGCTGCTGCGTGTTAACAACACCAACAGAAATAACTCCGATTCAGCTAATTAGTTTTCCACTATAATTGTTGTTGTTGTTTTTCAGGCTAATGCTAAGCTCAGCAGAACCGCTGTCGTGCCAAAGTGATGATGAATTTACCTCCCGAGGCGAAGCTGGATATAACCGACTATATTCGTGTTCACTAGACTGTTTTTCTGCTTACAGAATATACAGCAAAACAATGAAGGACAACAGGGAAGCGCTTTCCTGAAGTCTTCAATGACAGATTTACTACTTTTGTAATTTCACACTGTTGTATTTTAGCAAAAGTATTAGTTAGGTAATTTTATGTAAAAGTCAGCTGAAAAAAGGAAACATAAAATACCTTCTTTACTAATGTAGGACTTTTACAATGTCCCTTAACTGAGTTGATTGACGCTGATTACATCCTCTCTTATATTATATATACAGACGTTTTAAATCTGGTGTCTGGTGAGACATTCCCGCTCTGGGTGGATGAGGCCTACTGGGCGTGCTCAGTAGGAATGCAGCGAGTGTTTGAAGATGACGTCGCGGTAGTTTGAAGTGTCGCTATGACGACCAGCTACACTTAGGACTGTAGTACCCCGTGGTACCTGGAACTAGAAGTGAGTAGAAGACATTACATTACATTTAGCTGATGCTTTCATCCAAGTTACAGTAGTCCAGATGTGAGATAACCAGAACCTGGACCAGAGCCTGGACCAGAACCTGGGCCAGAACCTGGACCAGAACCTGCGCCGCCTTCTGAGTGAGAAGAGGACGTATTCTCCTGATGTTATGCAGCATGTATCTACAGGAACATGTCATTGCAGCGATGTTGGCAATAGACTGGAGAATGTGAGATGGGATGGGGTCAAGGGGGCAGGTGGTTGGGCGGGCAGAGGTTACCAAAGTGAGAACTTGATTGAGAGACAGGGGGGTGAAAGAGGAAAGCGAAGGGGATGACTCAGGGGAAGACAGCAATAACGTGGTGGAAAAGTGGAGTTGATTTTGCTTGTTTCTGAGTTTTTGTTGTTGATGCACATTAGTCCCCGTTGCCAGATATATTTGACAGTTTTACATCTTTACTTGTTGGTTGTTAGAAATGACACAAAACTGGTATGAAAGGTGATTTACCAACACAGTTTGATCAATAGGATTGATTAGTTTTAATCCACGTAACCGTGAAGTGTTACAGCAGTGCCTTTTTCAGAAGATGTAGATGTTTTTCCTGGTTTTTGGTAGTTTATATATGTGTATATATATATATATACATTAAAATGCTGATTTAACATCTATTATATGACGGGTAACCGACTACATTATTTTATATGCAGAAGATTGTTTTGCATTTTTTTTTCTTCTGGCATTTCAGCATTTAATCAGATGATTTTCAGTCACTTGTAGCAGACTAAACACTTCCCCTAAAAACTCAGGCTGCACCTGACCTACACATGACGAGGCTCTGCCCCCGTTTGCCGCGTTACATCACAGGAGAGGGCCAGATGGGCGAACGTAGCTGATCCTGGATGTGAGGTCTTTATCCACCTCGGATGATTCCCGTGTTTGACCGACGGAGCAGCTGTCTTTCCCCCCCGACGAGGCTCACGGCGCTCAGGGCGGCCGAGGAGAGAGAAAAAAAAAAAGGTGGAGACGTGTGTCTGCTGGTGATTTGAGTTTTCTTTGCTGTTGTTGGGTTTTTTTTGGCTGAAGAAGCGTATCGAGTGTTTTCAGTTTCTTGCGTCACTCGCGAGCCCCGAACGTAACAGATTAGAATACGTGAGCTTTTTATAAGCGCGCCGCGATGTTTGGACAAAAACTGACTGCGCTGTGATTTGAGCGGCAGAGGTCTCTCGGGAGGCTAAATTGCCTTGTTGGTAAGTGGATTGAGTCACTGGGAAACAGACCATGAATTCCCCAGAAAAATGTGATTCAGTAAAGTGCAGCCCTCTCTCTCTCTCTCTCTGGACAAATTGAAACAGTGATTTCTCTTGGGCCTGTACCCCCCACCCCCCTCTTCCCCCCACCACACACTCACACACACACACACACACACACACACACACACACACACACACACACACACACACACACACACACACACAGAGTCCGTGCTTCTTGCAGAGGCCGCCCGTAGCTCTCTTACATAAGCCAACCGGAGTGATACAGCACGTTTGCATTGTTGTAGCAGGAAGTCACGGGGCCGTATCTATTGTGTTTATTTCTAAGATGTTGGCTTTTTCCATTCACTTTTTGTGTGTGTGTGTGTGTGTGTGTGTGTGTGTGTGTGTGAGTGTGTGTGTGCGCATGCCAAGCGTTGAATGTGAACATCCTGTTGGGCTTGTAATGTTCTGGAGAATTGTATGGCAGCCCGTGGCCACGGAGGAAACGCATTATGCAGCGCTGCATTCATATACAGATTTATCGCTCTCGCTCTCTCAGCACAAGGACAAACTGGGAGGCTGTTGTTTGGCTCGGAGGTTGTTGGTTTTTTTCGACTGTGTTTTTCCTGAAAGTCACCAGCTTTATGAATTCTGCTGATTATCTTTTAAATGTCACCTGTACTCACCTCACCTGCACTCTGTGGCACCGTGACGCGGTTCCCGTAGCGGCCGTCAAACACTCGAGTCTGCCGATTAAAGCGTAACGACAAGAAACGCAAGTGATAAAAAAAAAAAAAAAAAAAAAAAAAAAAATATATATATATATATATATATATAGTGACATGAGACAAGATGTCATGTTTCATTATGACGGGGTTTTACCAACCGTTATGACACTTAGGGTGCAGCACCCACACACCATGAGCCACTATAACGTCACTAAAATCCTTGTTTTACCAATGTTTGGCAATTATTATTATTTTTGTCACGATAACAGTCAAAAATTATGTGAAAATACAATTTTATGTCACATAATTGCCCACAAAATTGATTATTTAAAGCCAGAAAAAAATCTCATCATAGTTTCCCATAACTCAAGGGAACATCTTTATATCCTTAGATCCTTCGAATCTAATCCAGCAGTTACAGTTCAGCAAAACCATTTTTCTGAGATTATTTGACTGCTGTAAAGAGACGGCTTTAAAAAAAACAACAACAAAAAAAAAAAAAAAAAAAAAAAAAAAAAAAAAATATAGTATGGATTAAAAGTATGGATTAAATTTATTAAAAAAAAAACATTAAATTGGAAAACAGATATTCCCATGATGCAACTGACAGCAATTTTTTGTTCGGTCGCCCATGCCTCAGTCAGCCTGGCTCCGCCCACTTCACAGTTTAAATCTTGTCTGTGACATCAAGGTTTGCTCCGCCTCTAAACGGCGGACCAATCAGCGGCCACTACGGGCGTTTATAAACAACGGCAGCGGTGGTGCAGCTAGCAAGACGTTTTTAGCAACAAATATGGAGGACAACACGGCATAAAGCCTGCTTTAATAGTTTCAAAGTTAACCCCGAGGTCGACTCCCAGCAGGATGCAGCGACTGGAAACGATCCCCGGCAGACCCGTACGTTCACGGGGTGGATTCGGGTCTGGGAATGCCGGGCTTTCTCCCTCCATGTTCACATCCCCATGCAATCACTTTATAACACCGGCTGTCCGTAAACTGGTTTTGAAGTTTCGAGGTCAACCTCAGCGGTTATTTTTCTCTTTTTCTTAAAAGCTTCAATCCAGAGCAGCAGAAGACATTAAACAACTTGTTCCCACAGGCTGTCGAACTTCCCATAAACTGACCTTTAAGTGTAAAAGCGGAGTCCCCCCCCCCCCACTATGTTACATCTGTTTCCTAGTATGCAAATATATTCAGAAAGCACCACTCGTTACCCTCAAAACACTGAGATTACGTCAATATGAAGGAATTCTGTCAGAAACCATTTTCACCATCCAGCCCTGCTGTCCACCTCTTTTTTTTTTTTTTTTTTTTTTTGGGGGGAATTTACATATACGAAGCAGTTTCTGGAGGAAAACTTCTCTTCGGTCACGAAAACGTTTCGCTCGGTCTGCATGGAGATGTAGCGGCCAACCAACAGGGCAAAGATCAGACAGGCTGTAAACAAACCCCCGAGTTTAACCAGCCTCACCTGAAAGGAAAAAAAAACTAAAGATTAACCCAGTAGCCGAACGGTCTAAATCTAACAGAACTCCAGTTGTTTCCGAATTAACTTTATTTGTGCGCGCGCAGTTTTTATTTATGCAGCTTACGGGATAACTAATTATACGCTCTCACGTTCAGGTTCACCCACAAATGAAGCAGTTTCGATAATAAACTCTGTCTGTTTTTAAATCTACAGTCCGGGAAAAAAACAAAATGTGTCTTAAAAATAAAAAAAATATATATTAAGAATATTCCTCTACTGACCCCCCCCCCCCCCCCCCCCCCCCCCCCTCCAGGTGGAGATCAGCCTTCAGAGCAGCTTCCAGCCGGGCATGAAGCTGGAGGTGGCCAACAAGAGCAGCCCGGACACGTACTGGGTGGCCACCATCATCACCACGTGCGGCCAGCTGCTGCTGCTGCGCTTCAGCGGCTACGGCGAAGACCGCAAGGCCGACTTCTGGTGCGACGTCATGACGGCCGAGCTGCACCCGGTGGGCTGGTGCGCCCAGAACGACAAGACCCTCATGCCCCCCGAAGGTAGGAAGAAAACACACAAATACACAAACACAAATACATTTGACCTCAAGGCTCATAATTTATTGATTTAAAAAAGAATTTAAAACAGGAAAAAGCTCAGAACTGGGTTTAAATCATATAAAATAAAATAAAATCGGACTTCAAAAACACGAAACACTGGATTTTTTTTCCCGACTCTGATGGCGGCTGATAAACTGCAGCTTATTTCCATTTCCTTCCCATTTTTCTGTTCAGTTTGTGTTTGGAGAGAATTTAGCGAGCAAGCACCTTTTTTTTTTAATAATTTTTTATTCATTGAAATCATTAAAATTGAGGATTTCAGGTCAACTGTGTTAAACAGGAAGTGGTCTAATACAGTCTGTTGTTTACATGCCAGCAGCTGTTTGAGATGCATAAAAGTGATGAAACCCGCCCCTTGTCTGCTTCTGATTGGCTCTTGATTCTGATATAAGTGTGCTGGCCAATCAGAGCCAGAGTAAGGTGGGTTTCAGTGGAAGTGACAAAATAGGAAAAAAATATGGCTGTAAAAATCTGTGTCAACCAAATTTGCTCTTTTTGAAATAATAGTTATATTTAACTAAAATGATGAGCCTTGATTTTCTGGTGTATTTCTAAATCGCTGAGCAGTGCTGCTGAGAAGAGGATTGTGGGTACTTATTCACACACGGCGTCCTTATTCAGTTCAAACATTGGAAAGTGTCAGTTTGACGTAACTTACACACAGAGACATGTAACATAAGCACCTCCCGTCTTTACCTTTCAAAGAACTCGGAATAAACTGAGTGGACGGACAGGTTTCTGCCATTGATCACATCACACCCTCGCTGTCGCGCTCAACCAGCTTAAATCAATGCAAGGCAGCTCACCTGCTCTCTGAGACAGCCGGCTGTCCTCAACTCCACCTTTCTGAAACCCAGCATCACCCTTAACTTCCAATCTCGCCCTCTTTCGCAACATCACAACTTTCGCAGCAGATGTTTTTTCCACCTGCAGCTCAGATAGATGACTCACCCCCTCGCCGGCTTCCTCACGCCGTTTATTTCTCCCGACCCTTCCCCGCTGATGGATAGCTTTGCCGCCTCCCGTCGTCGTGGAGACGACCTGGATAAGTTTTTCCACCTGACTCCAGATGTCCTTCTTTCACTCAGTGCCGCTCTTTTCATCCACTTCCTCTTCTGTCTTCTGCAGCGGCGACAACGTCCATGTTCACAAGCTGCTCGGCAGATTATCTTTGAAAAGGGGAAACGACAGATTAAATGTACTTATCGCACTGGTTTACTGTTACAAGTCACCAAACGTTGACACGACTGAAACAGGGCCGCATGTGATGATCATTTTATCTGACAGGGAGTTTAAACTGTCCTAAAAATGCCCGAAAATAAAAAGTCCAAAACCGACAGATATTCAATTTACAAATCACAAAATATTGGGTTGAAAAGTAAAATAGCTCTTCTTCATTTTGCTTAAACAGCAATTTCGGTTTTAAGTCAAGACTGAAAAATTCATGTAAAACATGTCAGCTGTGGCTTTAATATGCGTTTTCTGTACATCCATTTAAAAGAAACATTACAAACACTGTGGATGCACAGTGAACTTTTAATCACGAATACACTCGTAGGACGCACTGTGATGTTTCATGTTATATAACTTTCATTCACTTAACAATAAAACGTTGAAGCCGAACGTTCACCGTTAACTTCCATTTCATCATCCTCCATCCCGGGTTTGTTTATGTAAACCGCTTCTACTTTTACATGTCGTTACTATAGCAACCAATGTGATAAGACCGAGACTGAAGATTAAAACCTGAACACAAGAGATCGGATCTGATCATTTTTAATATATAATACAGCCAGTTAATCTAGAAGATTGGACTCTGAGACTGACAGTATAAACATAGTCGGAGTTAAGTTCAATATAAAATAAAAAAAAAAAAAAGATATTTTCTGATACAAAGCACGTGTTTAGTTTTAAACTAAAACCACAATCTGAAGCTTTAGTTGTCCAACGTGGGACATAAGATGCCAAACTGGCTGTCAAACGTCTGAGCTGTATGCGTCCATCCATCGACCCCGACCTCCTCCCTGCGGGTTCAGTGCCACAATTAACCTTTTTATGGATCTGGGCACAGAAGTGTACGAATTGGTCGCACAGGTTTGCAGAGGCTGATACAGAGGTACCAAGTCGGGAGGCGGGTTTTAGCTGGAGAGTAAAACAAATAATATATAAACATAACAAGTCAAAATCAGAAAAAAAAAAAAAAAAAAGAACACAGTCATGCAAACATCCCTAAATCCTGCACGTTTTACGTTTCTTCCAAAATATTAATTTGCAAAGCCGATTAAAGTAAAGCAGCAAATTTTCACTTGAGAAAATTCTGTAGGTGTTTAAACTTGTTTTTCATTCCATCCATCGTCCTCGTCTGATCATAAACTGATCATTTATATAGATATAGATAAGAAACTTACATTTTTCCACTAAAAGAAAATCTGGTAAAAACTACAAAATACCCACTGATGTCAGCGAGCTCACATTTCCCCGTTTATTTGGTGTAAATATCTGACGTGGCTGCTGACATGTCGATGATGAAAACTGAAGCAGAAATCATGTAACGGCAGGTTTTTATTCCCTGAAGAAGCTTCTGCAACATGCTGTCAATTTCTGAATATGACCCCCCCCCCCCCCAAACAAAAACCACTTTGTTGCTTCATTTCAAGGATTTGCATCATGTTATGCACATTTCAGTGTGTGTATGTGTGTATGTGTGTGTGTGTATTTTTGAGTGCTTACAGCTGTGTTACAGTCACCTGTCTTATTTGTTTTTTTTTTTGTTGTTTTTTTTTTATCTCTCAGATAACGTTTACCTAAGAAAAGGTAAGCGGCTCTTACAGTGCCTCTGACTAACTCGCCTGCCCGGCTCACTAGTGGCTAACATGAAATCAACTTCAGCCCTCGGAGCTGCATGGACAGTGTGCTTCCTCTTCCTCCTCCTCCTCCTCCTCCTCCCCTTCCTCCTCCTCTTTTCACCTCTGCAGGGAGTGACCTCACTGCTCGGTCATCATTGCCTTGCCTCTTTTTCTTGCATGTGACTCTTTTTCTAGCTGAGTGCAGAGTGAGTGTGTCTTAGCGGAGAGATAACACACACACACACACACACACACACACACGCGCACACACACACACGCACGCGCACACACACACTGCTGTTTTTGTGCCTGCTCAGACCAAGCTGTGCTCTGGTGATAACTCGTGCAAAAAACGAAGCCGCTCGGTGAGAAATGCGATGCTTTGATAACGAGGCCTCCTCTTCTCTCGTGCCGCAAAAAAACAAAAAAAAAACCACACACACACCAAAGAAAAAAAAAAAAAAAAGAAGAAGAACGCGGGACCACGAGAAGTGAACAAAGATCTGAAGTTCAAGAACTGGTTGTAAGACGCGTGATAAAATCAGCGTGTTAACGACAAGGATCTCGACCGGGAGGTTTTGGGGCAACGATGTTGACCGCTGACGTCGTATCAGTTCCTCTGCGGCTGAACGCTCTGCTGGCGTCTTAAAAGGAAAACATCACCCACAAACAATTGGCTCTTTCTCCATCAGTTCATGTATTTATCGGTTGATTGTGCAGTTTATAAATCCTGCAAGTCATGTAGGAGGTTTTGCTGAGCTTCCCCTTTGTATTATATACTGCATTCTGCTTTCCTGCTGGTGTGTGTGTGTGTGTGTGTGTGTGTGTGTGTGTGTGCGTGTGTGTGTGTGTGTGTGTGTGTGTGAGCAGGGATGTAAAGATGAAGGATTGTTTTTGGCTTGTAATATGACACATTATCCAAAAACTATGCAAAACATACTGACAAATAGGCGACTCGAGAATCAGTTTGACTTATTACACCGAACTATTTGAATGAAACAACTAAATATAATCTTAATGAAATGCTCAATTCAGACAAACGTAACGTTTTCCAAGAGCTAAAACATTCTGCCTCCAAAACTATAGTTGCTTTGACAAAAACGGTCCGATAATGAACAACAACAACAACAACCTTTTTTTTTCTTCTCGTGTCTAAACATGAAGATAAAACTTCCTGCTGAAGAAGGAACGCCTTAATTAACTTCTAGAACGATAGATTTATTTTCATCCTCGTTCACGTTGGCGTGCTCGCATGGCGGAAGTCTCGTCTGTGCGTCCGTCCCGCAGCGCGGGGACGTCTCACCAGACACCAGATTTAAAAGCTTCACGGTGACTCACAGACACTTTTATCTGGCAGTGACGCGTCATTATTCATTTATACGTAAATGTATACTCCTCCCCGATGGTCTTTCCTGTTAATTCTGCCTACAACGGTTTATTAAAGCGTCCCTCGGGACTCCGTCTGGTAAACTTGCTGTTCCCAGAATGTGAATGGAAAAATAAACACCCATAATACAGAATAAATACGTGTTACAATTGGACAAAGCACAACTAACCAACACACCTAAATACCTCGTCAAACTTGCTTACTCACTCATGAAACACACACACACACACACACACACCCCCACACACACACACACACACACACACACACACACACACACACACACACACCCCCACACACACACAGTCTCCCTTCTCAGCTCCTCCAATTCAAAAATGCTCCTCTTGCCAACTGATGCGTTCAGCAAAGCTTTTGTGCTCATCAAATCAGCGCCGGCATTAATCAGCGTCTCCGTTTGCAGGAGCAGCGCTGCGAGCGCTTCGGTTGCGTAATTTGCTCGTTTTTAGAAAAAAATAATAAATAAAAAGTCATCCGAGAGACAGTTTAACAGCCATGTTGATTATTTCTTCCACCTCACCTGTAGTGACGCCCTCCCCCCCCCACCCCCCATCCTACAGCTTATTAGCAGAAAATTACTCACATATTACAAATGTGCAGTTTTTTTTGTTTTTTTAGATAAAAGTTTGAAACAGATTATGGATTTTTTTTTTTTGAGGGAATTTTTAAAGGAAAATGTGAAAAAAAAAAATTGGACAAATGAAGGCGGATCTCGGAAAAGAAATGTTTGCCAAACTTTTATTTTTTTTACTCAGACGGCGTTATGGGAAGTAAAAATTAAACCTACAATAGAGACCTACAACGTTTGACTGAGTTTTTGTTGGTGTCGGGTTCAGAAGCTTGTTCAGACAGAGTCGAGCTGCTGTTGTGAACTCCTTCAAGTGTGTGTGTGTGTGTGTGTGTGTGTGTGTGTGTGTGTGTGTGTGTCAGTTCCCGGATGTGTTTTAGGGGGGTACATTCAACCATTCATGTAAAGAGCTCTCTTAGGCGACATCACAAGTTTGATCATGTGGTGAAGTATCTGCGCTTCTGAACAAATCCTGGCGGAGATCATTTGCATAATGAATTCACCACGCTGCCTCCTGCCAGAGCCTGCCGGAGATGACGCTCACAGATAGACCTGTCCTCCGCGCTTGTGTGTGTGTGTGTGTGTGTGTGTGTGTGTGTGTGTGTGTGTGTGTGTGTGTATGTGTGTGTGTGTGTGTGTGTGTGTGTATGTGTGTAAGGAGGGAAAAAAAAAAAAACCCGAAAGGGCCGCGTTGGTTTGGGTGTGACCCGCCGAGCTGTTTTGCTTTAACGCTAAAGATGCATCAATGATCCGCAATCCATCGTGAGAAAATATATTATTTACAGATTTCACTTATATATATATATATTTTTTTTTAATTTTTTTTTTAATTTTTAAATGATCTGGGCACTGGGTGTGAAGCGCAGGTGCATTTAGGGTGTGTCCAAATCCAATTTACTGGTTTAACCTCTGATAATCTTCATGTGTAAAGTGAGGCGAGCGGTTCGAAGGGGTTTGTACTGAAAGAGTCTCAATCAATCATCGTCAGCGTGTTTTGGGTGCAAACCAAATGCAATGAACCAATCAGGGTGACATATCCCATTACCTTTGACGGACAGGTGCGCCTCGCGCGTCGGTCGCTATTTTAACGGGCGGATTTTGCGGAAGTGGTTGGAAAGGAAACCGATCTGCTCGCGTGCAGAATAATAACAACAACAACAACAATCTTTCACGTTGTTCATCTTTTTTTCTTCCCCCCTTCATTTTTAACGTTTTGCATGTTTGCGCGCTGCTGCGTGTAACGAGCATGTTATCTTAATAATGAGCTCTTACAATAACGGCATAATAAACGCACCGCTGACTTAAGACCTGTAGTACACTAACAAATAGGGCTCTTGCATGTCGGCGCACTTGCTCGGGTGGCGCGGGAATATTGACGAGAGCGGTGTCGTTCTGCCGCCGACCAGGAAATAACCGCCAAATCTGCAGCTTTAATCATTTTACCCAGAAATCAACGTGTTTTCGTGCCCCTCTGTCTGACAACACCCGACAAACACGCTTGATTCTTCTGTCCAGCTGCAGTGAGTGAAAAAGAAACACTTTTGTGCTTCCTCAGACCTCTTAATTTGAAAAGTCCTTACGTCTGTGGCCCCGCCCCCTTCCTGTTATGTTTTTTTTTTTTGTTGGACTGAGCGCTCAGATGGGTGCGAGCTGTATTTTCCCTCCCGCTGTCCGTCCCGAAAGAAAACAAAAATACCAACGTACTCACAGAACTGCAGTTACTTCCAGTAACTACTCTTTATTTACTTACTTCCTGCGCGACGCTTTTCATTTCAGCAGAGAGTCGCTCGTGCATTTTTCTAATACTTTGCGGGGCCGCTTTGCGTGTCGAGTGTACGATGAGATTTTTTTTTTTACACGTATTTAACTCGCGACGTGCTGACTTGGCAAAAAAAATGCTCTCACTAATAATGATTACGGCTAAATCGACCATTTCTGAATCTGAAACACCAGCCGGCAGCCTGGTACACTGACACAAACATCATGTAAAACAAAGTGGGCGGAGTCACACATCACCCCCCCCCCCCCCCTTCCCTGCTGTAACCTCCAGATTTTGCATGACCTCACAAAGGCTCTCTGTGTCTCTTATAGACGAGAGTGTATTTGTGTGTGTTTACCTTTCGCTGCTTCATTTTCATACGCCGCCGGAGACGTCGAGGTTTTTTTTTTTTTTTTTTTCCTTCTTCTCGTGAGCGGAGACCGGAATCAAAGGCGGCCTGCGTGAAAATAAACAGAAGGCACACAATGACAATCAACACACACACACACACACACACACACACACACACACTTATTTACTGTACGTGCTCCTGTGGGCCTCTTTACCGCGAACACATGGAGAAGGTAATTCCTATTTACACAAATTGCTTTAATTTCCCCCCTCACCGCTGTAAACATGTTTAACAATGTACCGTCTGAAGCTGTCCAGACGGACGCGACGGCGATACGCCTCGCGAATGGACGCGCGAAAACGTGGCGCTGCGAGGCGTTTTACGCGCTGCGGTCGCTACCCGTTAAAGGTTAAAGGTCAAAGTGGAGGCCCGGTGGATGAATCCACTTGGGCCCTTTTTATTTATTTATTTTGCCTACCCCTTGTGCTCGCAGGGCTTCTCATCTCCACGCCAGCACATAATGACTGGATGGGACGAGGTGAGGGGGAGGGGGGGGGGGGGGGGCTTGGAGGGGGGGGGGGGGGGTTGGCGGGGGGGTCGAGCCTAATTTGCTCGCATTAACTCTTGATTAGAATCTGCTGCTCTGCTGTGATCGCGGCTACAAAAAATAACCACACACACACACACATTGAGCATTTTTCTTCTTTAATTATAGCGCTGATTATCTAAAGTGAAGCGTTCAAATAAACCTCCAGTTTGTTTACAGCGAGAGAATAAGATGCAAATATTTCAGACGTATATATATATATATATATATATATATATATATATATATTCATATTTGTTTTGTTCGAGGTTTTTTTTTTTTAATGCTAGGTAGTTGCTTGGTTACTTCAGCCAGCTGGGGCCTCTGGGACAAGTGTGTGTTTGTGTGTGTTGGGGGGCTGGCTCTTGGATAATGTATGGGAGAGACGGAAGGGGAGGTGTGGGGGGAGGGTAGAGGATCTCCTCCCTCAAGGTTAATTATGCACTTATTGTTATGTGAAAGTCAGGCTTTCACCTCTGTGTGTGTGTGTGTGTGTGTGTGTGTGTGTGTGTGTGTGTGTGTGTGTGTGTGTGTGTGCTGCCTTTAGGGATGAAAATGAAGAGAAATAAATAATCATTTGTGTACAAAGCGCTACAGTATAATGAAACAGCGAGGTGTGTGTGTGTGTGCGTGTGTGTGTGCGTGTGTGTGTGTGTGTGGGGGGGGGGTGCAGAGAGGGTGAAGGAGGGTGAAGTTTTACATCGACTTGAGCTCCGCTCGGCTTCATGACTAACGACGGCAGGATCTGTAAAAATAGTTGATCTATTTCTGCACGCCGGAGATCAACACGGGAGCGTGTACAGCTTGTGTGTGTGTGTGTGTGTGAGAGAGAGAGAGTGAGTGAGTGAGTGAGCAGCAGAGAGAGGAATGAAAATAGTCTCACAGGAGAAAACACTGTTATTAAACGGGCATACGACGCGTCTGGAGACACGCTCACGTTAGCGTCGCAGGGAAAACTGCGTCGACACGCGTCGATTCATCTGCCAGAAAAAAAAAAAAATTCCTCAGTTGTTGATTTGATTTAAGGCCACGAGAGGATTTATTGATTTGGTCTCATGAGGCAATTACGTATTTAAAGCCCCGAAACGGGCTTCTGTGGAGTTTAGTGTCAGTACTGTTGATTATATTTGCTCAAATTTAGGATTTTAAAAAGGGATTATAAAAGCATTAAAACGCTTTTTCTGGTTTGTTGTTGTTTCGGCTAAAATAAAAAACATTTTCTAAAGAACTAGGAAATGTTTAACGAGGGCAAAGTCAAGAAACATTTGGCCTTCAGTGTCTGTGAATGTAGATGACAGTTTGACTTCCAGTTAATTAATGGTCATAAACTGCTGCCTTGTTTACATTCACAGAGAAAGACTGTGAGAATATTTCAGTGTGTGTGTGTGTGTGTGTGTGTGTGTAAAACCTTTTTTTTTTTCTTTGTGTTAAAAGCCACAACTTCTCACTCTGTTGATTACATCACCCACGATGATGCCGTTCCAGTAAACATTTGCTGTGTCGAAAAAGAAAAAGAGACACAACTTTGATACTTAGAATTTTATCTGAAAAAGAACGGAAGCAGATATTTATAAGAGTGGACGGACTCAACATTCAAATTGTCTGTGTGAGATAGCGAGGAAGCGCCTCAGGCTCAAAACTATAAAGTAAAAGTACTCACATGCTCAGAAAACTGCAGATGTGAACACTAATAAAAATAAAATGGCACATTATTTGAATAGAATTATTCAAATAATAATTCAAATTATATAATAGAAGCGTTTAGGGAACATCGGTAAACTGTAGTGTCTAGTTATGGCTTCCGTGTGAGGTGTTTAGGGAACATCGGTAAACTGTAGTGTCTAGTTACGGCTTCCGTGTGAGGTGTTTAGGGAAAATCGGTAAACTGTAGCTACTGGCGATGGCTTCTGTGTGAGGTGTTTAGGGAACATCGGTAAACTGTAGTGTCTAGTTACAGCTTCCGTGTGAGGTGTTTAGGGAACATCGGTAAACTGTAGTGTCTAGTTATGGCTTCCGTGTGAGGTGTTTAGGGAACATCGGTAAACTGTAGTGTCTAGTTATGGCTTCCGTGTGAGGTGTTTAGGGAACATCGGTAAACTGTAGTGTCTAGTTACGGCTTCCGTGTGAGGTGTTTAGGGAAAATCGGTAAACTGTAGCTACTGGCGATGGCTTCTGTGTGAGGTGTTTAGGGAACATCGGTAAACTGTAGTGTCTAGTTACAGCTTCCGTGTGAGGTGTTTAGGGAACATCGGTAAACTGTAGTGTCTAGTTATGGCTTCCGTGTGAGGTGTTTAGGGAACATCGGTAAACTGTAGTGTCTAGTTACGGCTTCCGTGTGAGGTGTTTAGGGAACATCGGTAAACTGTGTCTAGTTACGGCTTCCGTGTGAGGTGTTTAGGGAACATCGGTAAACTGTAGTGTCTAGTTACGGCTTCCGTGTGAGGTGTTTAGGGAACATCGGTAAACCGTGTCTAGTTATGGCTTCCGTGTGAGGTGTTTAGGGAACATCGGTAAACTGTAGTGTCTAGTTATGGCTTCCGTGTGAGGTGTTTAGGGAACATCGGTAAACTGTAGTGTCTAGTTACGGCTTCCGTGTGAGGTGTTTAGGGAAAATCGGTAAACTGTAGCTACTGGCGATGGCTTCTGTGTGAGGTGTTTAGGGAACATCGGTAAACTGTAGTGTCTAGTTACAGCTTCCGTGTGAGGTGTTTAGGGAACATCGGTAAACTGTAGTGTCTAGTTACGGCTTCCGTGTGAGGTGTTTAGGGAACATCGGTAAACTGTAGTGTCTAGTTACGGCTTCCGTGTGAGGTGTTTAGGGAACATCGGTAAACCGTGTCTAGTTACGGCTTCCGTGTGAGGTGTTTAGGGAACATCGGTAAACTGTAGTGTCTAGTTACGGCTTCCGTGTGAGGTGTTTAGGGAACATCGGTAAACCGTGTCTAGTTACGGCTTCCGTGTGAGGTGTTTAGGGAACATCGGTAAACTGTAGTGTCTAGTTACGGCTTCCGTGTGAGGTGTTTAGGGAACATCGGTAAACCGTGTCTAGTTACGGCTTCCGTGTGAGGTGTTTAGGGAACATCGGTAAACCGTGTCTAGTTACGGCTTCCGTGTGAGGTGTTTAGGGAACATCGGTAAACCGTGTCTAGTTATGGCTTCCGTGTGAGGTGTTTAGGGAACATCGGTAAACTGTAGTGTCTAGTTACAGCTTCCGTGTGAGGTGTTTAGGGAACATCGGTAAACTGTGTCTAGTTACGGCTTCCGTGTGAGGTGTTTAGGGAACATCGGTAAACTGTAGTGTCTAGTTACGGCTTCCGTGTGAGGTGTTTAGGGAACATCGGTAAACTGTAGTGTCTAGTTATGGCTTCCGTGTGAGGTGTTTAGGGAACATCGGTAAACTGTGTCTAGTTACGGCTTCCGTGTGAGGTGTTTAGGGAACATCGGTAAACTGTAGTGTCTAGTTACGGCTTCCGTGTGAGGTGTTTAGGGAACATCGGTAAACTGTAGTGTCTAGTTACGGCTTCCGTGTGAGGTGTTTAGGGAACATCGGTAAACTGTAGTGTCTAGTTACAGCTTCCGTGTGAGGTGTTTAGGGAACATCGGTAAACCGTGTCTAGTTATGGCTTCCGTGTGAGGTGTTTAGGGAACATCGGTAAACCGTGTCTAGTTATGGCTTCCGTGTGAGGTGTTTAGGGAACATCGGTAAACCGTGTCTAGTTATGGCTTCCGTGTGAGGTGTTTAGGGAACATCGGTAAACCGTGTCTAGTTATGGCTTCCGTGTGAGGTGTTTAGGGAACATCGGTAAACTGTGTCTAGTTACGGCTTCCGTGTGAGGTGTTTAGGGAACATCGGTAAACTGTAGTGTCTAGTTACAGCTTCCGTGTGAGGTGTTTAGGGAACATCGGTAAACTGTGTCTAGTTACGGCTTCCGTGTGAGGTGTTTAGGGAACATCGGTAAACTGTGTCTAGTTACGGCTTCCGTGTGAGGTGTTTAGGGAACATCGGTAAACTGTAGTGTCTAGTTACGGCTTCCGTGTGAGGTGTTTAGGGAACATCGGTAAACTGTGTCTAGTTACGGCTTCCGTGTGAGGTGTTTAGGGAACATCGGTAAACTGTAGTGTCTAGTTACGGCTTCCGTGTGAGGTGTTTAGGGAACATCGGTAAACTGTAGTGTCTAGTTACGGCTTCCGTGTGAGGTGTTTAGGGAACATCGGTAAACTGTAGTGTCTAGTTACGGCTTCCGTGTGAGGTGTTTAGGGAACATCGGTAAACTGTAGGGTCTAATTACGGTTTCCGCGTGAGGCGTTTGGGGAACATCGGTAAAATGGATCGCCGAGTTACGGCTTCCGTGTGAGGCGTTTAGGGAACATTGATTTTTCTTCGTTTAACTGCTGTTATTTTAAAATGCTTTTAGAAATACAAGCTTTTAATCATGAATCTTTATTTTCTACTAAAAAAAAAAATGACCAACCTGAAGCTGATGAAACTAAAACCTTGCTGTCCATGTTTTTGTTTGTTTTTTTTTTGTTTTTTTTAACTGCTACAAATAAGATCTACCGCCTTGGCTCATCGCCGTGGAAACACACGCACACACACGCCCAGTCGTCACTGGCAAAACCACACAAAACAAGATATATATTTTTTTATATAAAACACACCTCCCAGACCAAACAAACTTAATCCGGAAGCCATTTTCATTATCAGCAGCGTCGTGCTTCAGACCGTCTTTCTCTTTAACTTCAAGCTTGATGTTAATCAGCGCTTCGGGGAACGTCAGCTCTCACACAGTCATTCTGCAACCGTGACTCATCTGGCAACGTCTCTGTGACTCCAATAAGTGTCAAGTGTCTGAGGAGGGTTTTTTTATTTTTTTTATTTCTTATTTCCTCTATATGTCACTAACAGGAAAAACAGCCACATCCTCCTCAGACTCCTCTGAAAAGGAGGCCGTTTGGAAGAGAAAGTGGACGGATGGGAAGGAAACCGATATCGGGAGTCAAAAAGCAAATGAAAAGCAAAGCAGGCATTATGCAGCAGTGATGCACCCTGGGAAACAGGAAGCGGGCACCAAAAAAAAAAAAAAAAAACTAAAACTAAAACACCACCACACATCCTCATGCAAATGCGTTGGAGCTTTTTAGCTCGGCTTTCGGAGACAGAGCTCGAGTCCACCTGCCGTGTGTGTGTGTGTGTGTGTGTGTGTGTGTGTGTGTGTGTGTGTGTGTGTGCATCTATAACAAATATATTCATGTTGTGGCGACATCGTGGGGATTCACCTCCCATGTGGGGGACGAAAAGTTATGGCCAAAATACAAGAAAAAAAACAAACAAAAAAACAACGACAACAACCCAGAAAAAGCGAATTTGAGGAGATAATAACTGAACGACGGGAGACGTTTTCTGTCCCCGCAGCTCGTTAAATTTACTCAACTAGAAAATCTTTAAAAAAAAAAGCTGGTTTCAGTTGAGAAAAGTAAACTCTGATAAATGTTCAAAGATTTAAAATTTGTAAAATAAAAAAAAAAAAAAGAAGAAAATTATGGTTTTTAGAGCAAATTACTTGAGAAACACTGAATATTTGTAAAAAAAATAAATTATTTGTAAAGAAGCCGACCTGTTTCTGTCTTTCCAGGTCAAAACACCTGTTTTTATTTGAGGCGTCAAGACAAATCAAACCTTAAATGAATCGAGACTAAAGTCCTCTTTTCTTGTGACTCAGTTTCAGGGAGCATCCTGCTTAATACTGTTTGTTTATCTGATTTGAAGTTATTTTATCTGCTGCATTCAGCACTTCCTGTCTATGTGACGGGTCAGATTTCATTTTGAACCGGGGTCGTTTGTGAGCTCCGAATAACTCGTGATAAAAAAAAGTGAAGAGAAAAAAAATGGGAAAGAAATGCGACAAATAACCTGTTGGGCTCTATTTTAGCCCCGAAGCGTTAAAAAAGGAACAGAGAAGGTCCAGATCCTCTTACTGATTCTCTTAATTAATCGCGGGTTTGTTTTAGACACGATGAAAAAAAAAAAAGGTGACTCATCATCTTCTCCCTTTAAAAAAAAACAAAAAAAACATCAGCTTTTAACTTTTTTTAACTTCTCTGCAGAGGAAACAGAAAATGTGTGTGTGTGTGTGTGTGTGTGTGTGTGTAACCTAACTAATAACGCGCCTTTAAAACAACAGTTAAATCCCGCAGCACCGACTCGAGATCAGCTTTTTGTTTGTCGATCACGTTTCGCTGACTAAAGATAAAAACGCATCCGACCACGCCTCGTTTTTAACACACAAACACACTCTCACACATTCATTTACTATTTAAACAATGTGGGCGGCTGAACGGGGAAAACGACAACTGATCTGGGAGCTTCTTCTTTTTTACTTCTTAATACGGACGATGGACAGAGTGACTACAGAGTTGCGCTTGATTGGCATCTTGCTTCGCTTCTCCCGCTACGCTCAGTTGGCCCGTTAATTAGCTCCACTTAGTAGAAATGAAAAGTTAATCTAAAGCAACGGACCTGCTGTTACGAAGGTTATGACGTCGATTCGGCTTCACGGTCGCTCCTGAGGCCGCTTATCTTCCAGCCGTGTTTTGGGATTCAGCCTTCACTTCCTGATAAAAAAAAAAAAAAGAAGAAAGGTGGACACAATATTAGAGACACAATAATGTCCGACCGTTAAAACAACAGTTTCTTCACGAAGGTCGGATTTATTTGCAAAGTGTTTAAAGTGCGTCGGTTTCAGCTCGGCGATAAACCGCGTCGAGTCGGTGACATCACAAATCTCCCCGATCTCACTCTGGTTTTATTGGTGTTCGTATAGTTTCGACTGACAACAACTACATGTAACACCTCTATTAATACCACCGTGGGCATTTCTGGGGAAAGTTTCAGTTCCACCAGCCATGATCTTCTGCATCATTTTTGTCTTTTCCTCTCGTCTGTGTTTAAAATGTGACTCTCAAGCTGACGTTTTCAGTTTTTGATTTGCCCTGCTTCTTTTTTTTCTTTTTAAACCTGACAAGGTTTAAAGGCGACCTCGGCCTCAACAGTTGCTCTGAATTAAACCTCCGACGTCTGAGATTCTGGACGAAAACCTCTTGCACTTCTGTTCACACGTCTCTGCAGACGAAGCCGCTCGCCGCAGCTGTCGCTCTGCACACAAACACAGAAATGAATAGAGATTTATTACACCGTTAAGTCTTTTCCAGCTTAAAAATTAACATAAATATTTATCTGCGGTTATGATTAATTGTTTTTTTTTGTTTTTTTTTAATAATCAGTATCCGCCGCTGAAACGCCTGCATTGGGGAAAATACTTTGCATGCACGTCCTCATGCATGCTGCAGTGGAAACCTTTGACATTCAACTGCTAACTTTCTACATTTGAGTCGTCGGCATCGTTTTCAGTGTTGCTTCTTTTTTTTCTTTTCTTTTTTTTTGTCTCTTTTTCAGCCATCAAGGAGAAATACAACGACTGGACGGAGTTCCTCATTCAGGACCTGACGGGCTCCAGGACGGCGCCGGCCAACCTGCTGGACGGGGTGAGTGTGTGTTCACGCCGGGGAAGAATCACCGTTCATATATTAGTATTTTAATGGTCTAACGTTTCTGTTTCTTCTTCGTTAATTACGTTCTCTGACGGAAAAATATGTTTTTTTTTTTTGCTCGTGAAGCTCTACAGGACGAATAATTAAAAAGTCTCGATTAAAAAAAAAACTACTTTGGGCATTTTGAAAGCGCTGGACGGCGGTTTCGTTGAACCTGAACCCCTTCACGTGACGAGACTTAACAACCGGTGAACGCGTAGCTGCGGCCGGCAGACGTTAAAGTGGCGTCGCTCTTCTCGTCTCGTTGTATTTCCCCGAATGTCAAATTACTGCTTTAAAAACGGGGGAAAAAAACACAAAATGAATTCCACACAATAGAAACAAAAGCACCACTTATGCAAACAGCTTAAAAAAAAAAAAAAACCTGCCGCCTTTTCTGACACTTTGTCGTTTTAATTTTTTTTTTATTTCTGTCGCAATTAACACTTTAAAAAAAATGCAAAAAGCCAAATTAATAATGTCTCCTTACTGTTACTTCGCGTGTCATCGTTGGACCGATCTCAAGGAAACAGCTAGTTTTGTTCTTTCTTCACGCTTCCTTCTTTTTGTCACCTCTTTTGAGCAAATAAAAAAAACCCACCGGTCTCTCCGTCCCTCTCAGCCTCTGCGAGGGAAGAACACGGTGGATCTGATCGTCAGCGGTTCCGTCTTGGAGCTTCAGGACGTCTCCGACCCGTCGCTGTACTGGCCGGTCCGAGTGATTCAGAACGTGGGCGGGAGGCTGCGGCTGCGTTACGCCGGCCTCGCCGAGGAGCAGCGGGCTCAGGACGCCTGGCTGTTCTACCTGGACGTCAGGCTGCGGCCGCTCGGCTGGGCCCCGGAGAACCGGCTCGCCCTGGAGCCGCCGACAGGTGAGCGTCCCATCGGACCGAAAGCTGCTCGGCTCACAAGGAGCGACGGTGATCCAGCGTGTAGAAAGAAGAAAATTACACTAAATAAGCCCATGATGGCCCAAACATCCATGTTAGGAGAGGCATCCGACTGCCTAAAAATAAAACCAGATCTCAAGTGGGTGTTTATTTTCTTTTTTCCTCAATTAAGCTCCTTACAAAAATAGTCTTTAGAAATTCCCATTCCCAATTTCCATGGTGACAAATTGCTCGCTTTGTCGTACAAATCTTGTAAATATTCAATTTACTATCATGAAAAACGAGGAAATAATCACATTTTAGGAATCTTTGGCATGTTTTGGCTTTAAAAACATTTTAGTGACTCAAATTTTGTTGTAAACGTGGCAGGTTAAAATCTGTGAGGCATAAAATGGGATTTAACGGCCCAAAACAACAGGACATGTTGGGTTTGAATGTTTAATGGAGTGGTGGCCTACATGTAGGTTTTTTAAAATGTAAATTTAAAGACAAATTATGGTAAAAAAAAAATGTTTTTACCCAAACTGTCGAGTTTTATGACACTTTTTCTACGTATTTTTTTGAATAGCTATTAACTTTCTCCGTCATGTCTTTGCTGCTCAGCGCTGCGGTCGCTGAAGAACGCCTCCGAGTGGCAGCAGGCGCTGGACGACGCTCGGCTCAACGGACAGAAGAGTCCGTTACCGCTCGAGGTGTTCAAGGTGAGGCGCTGAAGTTCACACACATCTCTGTTTCCTGTGAAAGTGTGTGGTTGGTTGGGTGTGTGTGTGTGTGTGTGTGTGTGTGTGTGTGTGTGTGTGTGTGTGTTGGCGTGCAGCCAGACTGCAGGACCACCTGAGGGAACTGACGTGTTGCCTCTTTCACCTTTGTTATTGAATGTGGCTGATTTATGATGTAAAGCTCAGAGCATGAGCGGTGGCGGTTTATTCTACAGCTCTTTAATGTATTTATCATTTTTACGGGAAGGAATTTGATGACTCGTTGCCAATTAATACAGGGAAAAAAAATGCATTTATTACCAGAAACGGGTGGAAAATTTCAGGTTTTTGCATCATCAGCTGACCTGCTGTGAAACGACCTGAATACTCAGTAGTTTATAGAAGCAGTTCATTTGGAGCCGTACCAGTTGAGCACGGTTTTGCATTACAGAGTAATAGTTTGGGAAAACCCAAATCCAAGAAACCGATTCAGCAAAAATAAAGAATACATTACGATGAAACAGATCAAATGTATACGAGGAGAAAATCTTTAGATATAAACTGTAATATTTGTGTATACGTTTTTCTTCTCTATCGCTGGGCTTTTGAATTGTACTCTTACGCAACTTCATTCTTGCGCTTGAATTCTGCCGTCACTCGCATTAGCAGAGGAGTTTCTTTACATTAACACAAAACCAGGACCTGAGTCGGGGTTTTTTTTTTTTTTCCGTCCTATGTGTGGAACTGCAGTGATTTTGTACTGGACTCCGGCGTGGGTGACCTCCATTCAGCACCGTGCTTGAATGCCTCCCGTATAGACACAGACAGAGGACCGAAGCTGCTGCTGCTAATGTTGTGTGCTTTCATGGTGCTCTGCACAAGAAGAGGGGGCAGAAACTAAAACAAACCTAATATGTGGGAGAGAGACGAGCAGCGCGGAGAGAGAAAAAGAGAGTAAACTATATATATATACATTTATATATATATATAAAAAATATATACTCCTACCAACAAAAAGGCTGGTAGTCAGTAGTTCAAAGAATAAGGAGTGTTAGTGGCAAGAAAAGCCGTCACCTCCTGATCACGGTGTCGTCTAGTCGAAACAGACGATTAAATCTGAATTCCCTTCACAAATGTGCAGCTCCAGTATAGTTTGAAAGGAGAAGCAACCACGAGGCTATAAAAAAGAAAAGAAAAAAAAAAAGAACTTTATCGAAATCGAATCCAGCGTGAGACGTCCAAGATTTTCACGTCCTCACAAAAAATTTAAAAAAAAAGGAAGGAAGGCCCAAAAAAAAAAAAGAAGTCTGGCAGCCTGAACGCATCCTTTTACTGCGACACACACACACAGCAGGGTTTCACATGACCTACATGGTCCCTGCGTGTGTGTGTGTGTGTGTGTGTGTGTGTGTGTGTGTGTGTGTGTGTGTGTCATCCGAAGTGGAGCACATTTGTCTTAAAGATCTTGACTTTACTGTGTCAGGACCACGTGGACCTGCCCGAGCACTCCTTCAAGTTGGGGATGAAGCTGGAGATGGTTTCTCCGTGGGAGCAGCTCCGGATCTGCCCCGTTTCTGTCACCAAGGTAAGTCGGACTCCCAATAAATAAATAATAATAATAATAATAATAATAAAAAAATTAAAAAACCCGCTGACAACAATGTCTTATGGAAGAAAGAAAGAAAAGACAAGAAAAAAAACAAAAAATGCAGCTGCTGGTATTATTGTGGCTTTGGATTTTTTGCGTGTTTGTTTCCATCAGGCGGCCTTGTTACTCATGTTTTTGGATTCCAGCGACTGGAATCCGCTTGAAAGTCTCTGGGAAGTCGACTTTCCAGCGCAACCTTGAATATTTTTATCTGTGATACATACTGATGCTGACTTTTTTTTTTTTTTTTACGTAGACATTTTTCTCAACAGTTTTTATCGGGTTCCTTAACCTTAACAGATGAACAAATCTGCCTACGCTGTCCATATTAATATTACTGATAGTGTCTGTTGTCAGCAGCCAATATTTTTTGCCACAATTCAGTAGTTTAAAGCTACAAATAGGAACAAAAATATGAAGAATTTCATCCAAGGTGACTGCTGACATTTCAGAAGACTGCTAAATTGGGATTTTTGAAAAACAAGAAGTAAGAAATTTAGGGATCGTTTTAGGCAATAAAGGATACGTAAAGTAAACGTATATTTTCTTCAAATTGCACCACTAGAGAATTCCTATTTGAAGTTTCAAGTAAAAAAAAACATGAATTTAGCCGATTGTTGTTTTTCAGAATAAATATTTGCAATCAATAATACTTAAAGTTCCCTATTGAGTAATAACGGCCCTTGTTGGCTTCCGTACTAAAATGGCGATGCAGCGAAATAATTTTTCATTAAATTTGGAGACGAGTGAGAAAGTTCTACATTAACCGTGAAAAGATGGCGACCAGAAACACGAACCGGAGTTTCTTCCGTTTCCCCTCCAGGTCTACG